>NW_026623053.1:25452623-25755653 GCF_023065955.2 Ursus arctos
TTGGTTCCGGAAGGAAATGAATTCAGAAGGAAAACTAACGGGGAAAGACAATGGATTGAGTTACTAGGACAATTTGAAAACCTGAAAAGCCAGTACACTGAGAACAATGGAGTCAAGAGGACCGAGAGTTGCAGTGGATAAACAGAATTTGCTGGAATTTATTATTTCAGAGGTAGGGGAATTTGGAGTGATTATAGGATCAGAGATATATTCACTGGAATGAAAAGCTGAAATGGAGTAGAGATTAATGATACTAGAGTCAAATCCAAATACGTTAAGTGAATACACATTTACTCTCATTATATTTGTATTTGTCTAACAATGTTTGCAACTGCTTATCTTTCTTCTTATAAATTTGTTTTTAAATGGCAAAGGTCAAAATGTAATTAATTGTACTTACCAGGGCAATATCCTAAAATAAGTATTTACTTTTCGTATGAATGATTTTCTGTGGGAATTCTTTGAATGTATCTGACCTATTAGATTATTTAAAATAATGGACTTTTTTAGACCCTCACGATATATGAATGTGTCATTCATCCAAACCTAGAAGATTCAGTCCACTCATTTACAGCCTATAAAAACATTTGATAGTGTTGGGTTAAATCTCTTCAAACACAGTGTGTTTTCATAAAGTTCAACAGAGTCTGAGTTGGAAAGCATCCCTAATGAAAGTAATCATAACTGTTATTTAATAGAATGCCCAGACTACTTGGATTCCGGGGTGGTTCCTTCATCTCAAAATAAGTGAGAAAATGTAAAACAGCACACTCACTGTAACCCAGTCACATTTGCCTATGGAAAGCTTCTGTGATACAAGGTTCACTTTAAGCAAACTGGATATTAGTGAGCTCAGCATTTCATTTCCTGGAATACCCAGTTAGAAGAATAGACCTACACAGTTAGGATTAAATAGTGTAGTGTGAAGACTTTAAATATGATGAAAGAAAGCTTCAGGTGTCAAAAAAGTTAGAGTTCATTGTTCTGATAAAATCAGTGTTTCATGGTGTAAGTGTTATTCAGTATGCTTTATTATGAAGCATCTAATTTTCAGAAACTGTAAATTAAAAAATATTGTGAGAAAAAATCCACTTAGGAAAGATTCCTTAGGAGAAATAAATAGGTAATTGTGTTTTGTTCAGTTGGACAAATGATTCTAAAATTATACCATTATATTCTAAAAACATACCATTATATCATATTAAATGTATTCACTTACGTTAGTAATCTCTGGTTCAAAAATTTCCTTGTCAAACCACCTCCCTACATAAATATACTGAAGGGAGATGGTAACAAAAATAACAATTACATATGTTGATAGTGAATAATTTACTGAGTTCTAGGTACTGTGTTAATATAGTCACATGATTTATCTTTTTATAATAGTAACTCATTTTATAGAAGTTAAGCAAAGTCATCAAGCTAAAAAGTAGCAGAATAAGGATTCAAAGAAGTCAATCTGACTCCAGAAAGTAGGCTTTTAACTGTAACCTATACTTCTTTCTTTCCGATTACAAATACTACCAAATTTTCATGATTTAGTACTCTCCCACAATATTTCCTGTGAAAACATTGGTTATTAAGGTTATCAACTAAAATAGACATTGGTCTATTCACACTAACATTTAGAATGTATAAACTTGCATAGGTCAAAAAAGGAAATCATGTTTTATGGAAAGCATGAAAGTATTGCAACAAAACTGCTAGGTTAAAGAAAAAAATGTTAATGATGGATTTCAAACCAAATACAAAATGTAGTGTATATAACAAAGTATTTCACGTAAATGAATTTCTGTATTACCCATATATTAATATATATATGATAAGTGCATGTAGAAGATTAGCTATTTGGAGGTAAAGGTGTAACCTTTTATAGCTATTAAGGATTTTGATTAAAATAAAATTATTAAGTAGAAAGTGTTCACAATTAATTAGGTTTTTAGTATTTATTATTCTTGTACCTCCTGGTTCCGGGTGTCTGGCAAGTGTTCCAAGCAGGGTATGGTTCTAAATCTTTACTTCCATATACAAATGTCTAACTTATTTGGAAAGAGTAACCCAGGAAAACACCCAACTATAGCGAAATGTGTATTAGTCTTTTATTTCTTAATAACGGGATCAGAGACGAGTTCCCGATTTCTTTCAATACTGTGTATGAATAAAATTTTACCTCTATTTCTTAAGAACAATTGCCAGGTTCTGATGAGCACCAGAAGTATAAACAAAGAATACTTCTGATTTATGCAAATAATAAAATACATTTGAATATATAATAAAAAACGTTCAAGCTAATTTTTTAAAATGTTAATATAACCCATTTTTAAGTCTTTAAGGGAATGTAAATCTATGGATGGTAAATATGCATAGGAGTATCTTCAGTTTACTTATAGCTAAAAGAGGAAGACAGTCACCTGTTTGGAGAACTTCAGTGTACATGTGATCCTAATTATTTAACTCTTAGAGAGGTCACCGCTAAACATGTACACATTAGGGTCATTTCTTCTCAAGCCATTTCTGCTCAAGCCAAATACCTGTCCAGTGAAACACTTGTCTATTCTTTGCTGTTCTTTGTTTATGGAGATCTGGGGAAATTGTGCTGTTAATAGTAATAATTTTAAAAATCCAATACTTAGGTAGGAAAATCCAGGAGTTTGAGTGTTAAGTCAGTGAATTAAATTTTCCTGTTGTCCAATAAAAATAGTGAAGTTGACACTTTTAGTGCAGGACAACCTCTGTTTCTGTGTCTGTGTGCGTCTTTCTCTCAAATCTTTTCATGGTATTGCAATTATATCTATCTTAGTGGTAAGGACACTAAAATTCAGAGATGATTACGAGTAACTTGTTTATGGAGTGAGAAACACCAAGCATATATGAACCCAGGGCAATTTACCAACAAAACGTTAGCCATTTAGACTTTACCACGTGATTTCTCTAAGCATCATGTTACTATAAGGATATGGATTCAAAGATCCTTATTTTATTTGTATCAATCAAGCACATAAATACTTACAGAATTCTTAAATAATGCTGGGTATAAGATGATGTATCAGGGGATTAAACGAAAATGAATAAAAAATGGCTCCTGTCAACATGCAATTTACAATCGTTGTCTAAAGGAAATATCTTAATAAGTTAAGTAAGCACAATTTAATATGAGCAAGCAATATGTGAGTTTTTATAAGGCAATAACTGATTAATTGCTATAGTATAATGGGAAATATATATTTGATCTTTGTTCTTGATTCCTGGCACAGAGTTCCTAAAACTCTTGGAATTTCCTGAGTGATGCGTGCCCACTGTGATTTATGACAAGCCCCTCTCAACCACGAAGAAACTTATGCTAATGAGGTGAACCTTAGCTAGTCACTAGCTAAGGATGTGGGATGTGGGCTGGTTTCCAGAAAGATCAAGCCATGATTAGAAGATTGGAACTTTCTGTCCCATCTGCTTACCTCCAGAAAGGGAAGAGAGGCTGGAGATTAGAGACCTAGTTCAAGTACTACTGACCAATGATTTAATCAATTAGGCCTACATAATGAAACTTTCATTAAAAATACCTCAACAATGGGGTGAGGGAGCTTCCAGGTTGGTAAACACACTGAAGTGCTGGAAGAATGCTGCCCTTGCAAAGAGCAAGGAATCTCTCTATACCCCTCCCCCCAACCCCATAGCTTGCCCTCTGCATCCTTTTCACTTGGCTATTTCTGAGCTACATCCTTTATAATAAACTGGTACGTTTAAGGAAAGTGTTTTCCTGAGTTCTATGAGGTGTTTAACAAATTATCAAACTTGGAAGGGGAGGAGGTCTTGGGAACACTCAAATTTAAAGCTGGATGGTTAGAAGTGTGGGTGGCAACTGGAAATTGTATCTGGTGTCTGACAGGCAAGTAACCTTGCAGGACTGAGCCCTTTAACTCGTGGGATCTTCACTAACTCCAGGCAGTCAGTGTTGGCATTGAACTGAATTTTGGACTCCCAGAGGTTTGGAAGAATCAGAGCATTGGTGCTGAGAAACACACTACTTATTTGGTGTTGAAAAGAACAAGAGAATTGCTAAGCAAGTCTTAAAATAAGCCCAAAATAATTCAGCAGAGAAAGACATGAAAGAGGATGGACTTAGATAAAGATGCTGGTAAGTTTGTAGGGTTTGGTTAAGTGTATATTAAAAAATGGGGATTGAAAAAACACTTTTAGAATTAATCTCCTCTGTGTAGGGGTGCAAACACATTTCACGTACTCAGGACCTCATTTAATGCTTACAATGATCTTATTTCTTTCTTTGTAATTAATTAATAAATTTATTTATTTACTTATTTATTTATAATTTTTTTAGAGAGAGAGTGAGAGCACATGAGCAGCAGGGGCAGAGGGAGAAGGAGGACAGAAGCTTAAGCAGGCTCCCCACTGAGTGCGGAGCCCGACTCAGGGCTTGATCTCAGGGCCCTGAGATGATGACCTGAGCCAAAATCAGTGCATTGTTCAATCGAGTGAGCCACCCAGGTCGCCCTTATGGCAATCTTTTAAAGTTATATCAGGATCTTCATTTTATATATAAGGAACCTAAATCTGAGAAGTTACATTCTTGAGCGTCCCACACATTACAGGTGATAGACTTTAGATCCAAAACTGCTTGACTTCAAAGTCCATGTTCTTTCCAACACAGGAACTCAAGGAAGCATTATCAAAGGCAAATCATAAATGAGTCTAGCATGTTAGTCTACGTCAGAAGTGGGCGATACAGGGGAATGTAGTTTCAAAACAAAATTGCCTACAGCATTTATAAACAATCGGCAGGAAAGCAACACCAAAGACTTGGTGATACATTTTACAAAATTAGTGTTCACCTCTCTCCACAAACATTTGGAGATTGCTGGTAACTATTACTTCACAACCTTTAGGGTTTTCTCTGCAAGGTGAAATTCTGTAATTACAGTGCAGAAGTATTAAACTGTTATACTAGTGAAAATATTTGTATACTTGTATTATTGATGTAAGGCCCATGATGGATCATGTGTAGAAAGAACCACTGCAATTGCTTCCTCATAACAAAAGTGATGGTATACTCAGTACTCCTGTTTTATGGAAACTTCGCTTTATAAGATTAATAGATACTATTTATTATTTAGCCATGATGTTTCTGGGCCTAAAAGAAAGTTAAGAATAAGCCAATCCTGGATAATACAAGGAAGTTTTTAATAATATAATCAATTTTATTATTTGGATATTTTCAATGATGAAATCAGCACTAAAATCTACTCTGATTTTCGTGACAGTCTCTTAGAGCTTACTTGTGTGTCCATATAACTCAACAAGCTGGTTTCAGAGCTAAATATTTCCATAAAAGCTAGAAAATTGACTCAGAGCAACAAAGTCAAACAAGATTTGAGGTGAGTTCTGAGTGAAGAAGCAGGGGAACTGCAAGAAACCAAATCCTCAAAACTTCAACCCTTTCTGTCCTTTGCATTCATTAACGCAAGGAATATTTCAGAAACATAAGCAATAAGACTCATTTTAATAAGACTAGCCTTTTAATTAATTCTAAGTCAACCAGGAAGGCCAATTAAGCAGAACAAACTTCTCAGAAAATGAAATCGCAAAATCCACAATTTGTGCTGCTGTCTGATTTACAATGAAGAGTAGATGAAAAGAAGAAGTGACTGCCTTTGACAAGTTTGAATCTGGACTATAGACTATGATGTGATGTAACTGTCCTTATGTTTTAAAAATCGATATATGTTATTGAAGTTTGGTTTCACAATGAGTTCCATGTAAAATACAACTGAACATAAATAAAATCATTTCTTCAACTAGCACCACAGAATACGTTTTAGGACTGAATAATGTTCTAAGGATCGTCTAATGTTCACTTTTATCTAACAGAAGAAGGATCTGCATTCAGAAGCTGCAGTAGCGTGCCCATGACCACAAAGCCAATTTTCAAAGCTTTTGGACAAGAGATTACATTTTATATTTAGTTTTAAGTTCACGAGGTGAAATTTAGTTCTTTCTTTTCCAAGAGGATGGACAGTTTCTGATGGAATTAAAGGGAAATGAAGAGATCTATAAAGCATTGGTTCTGACATAGAAAATTGAACTTTGAATAAATTAAAATAAAAATTTTAATTATCTGTGGTTCTTTTATGAAAATAAGATACAGGAAAAAGGGATGTGGATTTATAGATATGACTTGAGGACTCCTCTGGCACATGCATTGGGGATGTTTGGAAAAGAAGACGGGACATTGGGATTAGGAAAGTGAAGTAAGCAGAAGGCAAGGTAAGGAGCTTGGTTTACCCACCCAGATTTTGGCAACAATAAAGGAAACAAAGGAACAGTTAAGGTACTCAGTGCAGAAGTCCTGCATTTTTATGGAAGGAGAAATGGTTATTTGATAGTAACCGCAATTAAGTAAAGCACGAATGAGGTTGGTCTAACAAAAATGTATTTAAACTAACTACGTTTTCTATCTGGAAGTTCATTATACATAGCCATTCCATATGTTGATTGCTCTTGTTGAATCATTGGATTTTACTTAAGAAAATAGATGCCTACTTTGACAAATGAAACATGAATTCATTCACCCTTTACAAATCAGATATATAGATAGTACAGATCATTAACACGAGAGTGAACTTAGTACATAGAAATTTTCAGCAATAAAGAGGGGGACTAACAAAGAATTATCCTTGAAAATCTTGATATGAAATAATGAAACCTAATCTAGGCCAAAAGTGGATGATATGTTGCTTTAGTCTTGGTGGAAAGGAGCTATAAAAAATGGTCTCCAACACCAAAAATGTTAGTGAGTGGAAGCTGCACAGGTTTCAGTTTTTGCTCTTGGCTTATGATAGCCTTCAAACAGTGTTTTTATGTTTAGAAGATACTTTAGTTATCTTACTTTCTTGGAAGGTTGAAGACAGTCTTCATGTACATGTATTTATACGTAAAATATTTTCAACAAAAGCAACGGAACAAATAAGAAAACAAAACCAAAATGATTATAATTTCAGTGGCTACGAAACTGTATCATCAATTATAGTTGTAGTTCCAATATGCAAGTAAGATACATTGTTTTACCTCACTTGTGTGCCTTAAAATAACAAAGATAAACACTCTGATGGAAAAGATCGCTAAGAACAACCACTCATACCCAGAAAATACTTAACATATCATTCTAATTGCAACATCAAAACGGCTTCTTCATTTACTATGATTTAACAGAAGCATTTAGCATACAGTAGGCTCATCTTGTCTGTGGTTTTCACTGCACAGTTGCAGTCAACCACCATCCTGAAGGATATAAGACATAAGGTCAGACAGAAGGACAATAGAAGCCTAAGGCTACATCACAATGCCTGTGCCATTCACCTCACTTCATCTCAACACGGACATTTTATCATCTCACATCACCACAAGAAGAAGGGTGAGGACAGCATAATAAGACATTTTTTGAGAGAGAGAAACAGAAAGAGAGGAACAGACAAGAGACAGAAATCACAGTCGCATAGCTTTTGTTAACAGTTCATTGGTATCATTGTTTTATCGTATTATTAGTTGTTATTTATTTATTTTTTTTACAATTTCTAAACTGAACTTTCTCATAGGTATCTATGTAGAGGAAAAAGCATCGTAATACAGGGTTTGGCACCATCCACACTTTCAGGCACCCACTGGGGACCTTGGAATGTATCCCCTGTGGATAAGGAAAGACTACTGTAGGTGCTAATAGTCAAGAAGCACCTTAAATACCAGTTATGTAGAAACAGGAGCTGCAGGTAGTGATTTAGACAGCCATGTGTTACGCTACTGACATTAATTACAGGGATCTCTAGTGAATGCTTTCAAGATATACTACATACTTCAAAACAGTTAATGACTACCTAAAAACCCCTGTATTGTTTCACTATATTTCACACAGTGGTAAAGACAGAAGAAGCAAAGCACTTTTTAATATGCTGTAAATTCTTGTATATCAAGGAACTGTATATCTGAAGTTTCAACTTCTGGGATTATTGTTGGTAACGGAGGAAGAAATGCTTTCATTGCTTCTGCCAAGTCATAGTTGCTGCATTTGCAAACACTGGGAAATGTTACAGAAGCCCTATTAAAAAGTGCTAAATCTTTCCTAAAGAATGATTCAGAGATGTAAGACAGTATTTATATCTCCATTCACACATTTTGGGATGTCTTTTGGTAATTGTACATTTATATTAAATACTGAGTTTGCAAAATAGGTCCTTTCCTAGAGTTTCTGTATATAGATGCATTGACTGAAATGTAAACACATTTGGGTTAGTGTGTGACTTTGTAAAATGTCTATATTTCAGATTCTGAAAAGTTCTGATCATCTCTGATTAAAAGCCTTTGTTTTTCCTTGAAAAAAAAAACCCACATATTTATGTCAATAAAGAAATATCTATTGAGAAAAGGAATTATGTGAAGCACTATGTATGACTTTTTTTTTTTTTTTTTTTTTTTTTTTTTTACTTTTGGGAAACTTAGGAGTCTGAACTAGAAGATAAGAAATGGAAAATACAAGGTATGTATACCTTTAAATACTGCTGTATGCAAATCAGGGTGTCAGGCACTGTGAGAAATAAAACAAGTCCCTATCCTCACAGAGCTTATGGTCTAGTTGGGGAAGGCAAGGTATAAATCAATGAATATTTGTATAGTATAATGGATAAGTTTAGTAGAGCTTAAGAAAGGTAAAGTAGTGAGTATGAAATGAATGGTATAAAGATTTAATGCTTTAAGTTTTCACAAGGGGGGAGCATCAGTGGGGATGGAGTCATTTAAATTTTCATAAGGTAGTTTTTAAACAATCTTTTGAGTACACAGAGAGGAAGGACCACAAAAATTGCAGGAAAGTAACACGGTGGAAAGATGCTGGGACTGAAAATCTGGGCATTGTACCATTCTTGAGCTGTCACTTAAAATATCTGGGTCTCAGTTAACTCAAAGATTTGGACTGACCACACAAGTGAATGATTCTGTCCACAAAATGAGGTGGCAAACCAAAAAGCACATTGACAACAGCGATGAATAGGAGGGTATGATTTTCAGTGTAGCATGGTGTCAGTTGTTGAGTAATATTTGATACATATCAAGCCAGATCCACGTATTCAATCATTCAATAAAATATTAAATCTTCTTCTGGATACTCTATTCCAAAGGTATGTCAGACACAAGTCCTGCTCTCAAGTTCCACTTGCAATTTTCCTCAGTAGATAAGACATACTTATTAGTGACTACAACGTAAGACACAGCATCATACAAGTGCTAGCAGAAGACAAGTGGGACAACCATGTAATCATGCAATTAGTATCCCAAACCTTGTATAAGAGGTCTTTAAATTATTAAATTTATATAAGTTTTGAAATATTTATTACTGGCTTACAAATTAGTTTTAATATATTGATGGAATAAAAAGTTTCTTTAAAAACTAAAATATTTTTTAAAAAGTATAGTACATATCTATATGCACTCATGAAGAAATATTTAAAAATTATATTACAGGAATATTAAAATAAGCAGAATAATTATTTTGAGTATATAATCATCTACCTTATTTAATTTCTTAATTGAATATTTATGTCATTAATATTTATCTAATAAATGTATTTCTCCCTAAGATAATATTCTTTTGAATTTTTCCATACAGTGTCCTATAATTTCCTTCCCAGTTGTATTTTATGATTAATAAATTTGAATTAAGGTAATATTCAGTTGACTTTTGTCTGTAACCAGAATTACTATTAAGAGAATAGTCTCTTCAAATGTGCTTCCAGGGGAGCACCATCAAAATATTCCTACCAAAAGCTAAGATATCCCCAAAATGCCAATGGAGATTTAAAAATTAAATGTCATACATCTGAGTGCTCGTTTAATTTGTTCAATCTCCCCTTTCTGTGTAGGGATGAATTTCAATATTTTCCTGGTTGCAGGCCTTACTCTCGGTAACATCCTTGTACTGGAAGTTTCAAAAGCTGAAGTTTTTGGCACTCCACACGTTGAAAAAAATTAGTTTTTTGGTACTTTTCACTAACATTACATTTGCTATTCATGCCCTTTGAAACAGAGAAGAGATAAAGAAGTGCTGAAGAATCTCTTCATCCAGCAAAATGCCACCCTCACATACCCCCTTTAGTGTTCAATAAAACTAGTTTGAATATGGATTTATTAATACAGAATTAATAGTATCCCAAATATTAATAAATATAAATACAAGGCTACAAATATATTAGAAACAATATAAGTATATTATTATAATAAAGACACATCAAAATATTTTTCATGATTCCACTGAACATCTCAAGTCAGATCTCTGACTTCCAACTCTTGGAAGTCTTCCTAACTAACCTCTATACCCTCAGCCCTGATTCTTTCCTTATTTTATCAAAAATGACAAACTATACGCAGTATTTAATTTTCCTGGTATGAAAATAAGTATCTGACATGCATTTCCAATTCCTCAAACATGCATTCCAATTCCTAGGGAAATAAGTATCAGGAATAATAATCTCTAGGGAAATGTGAACAGTCATATTTCCATTTTTAACTTATTTTTAGAAATCGTTTCGCCCGGTTTCCTCAAGATTCTTTGCTCACCTTTATCCAACAATGATCTTCCAAAAATAATTTTGGCCCAGGTTTTGGATTACACTATAAGGAAAGGCCTCGTCGAGGCTTGTCCATGCAATATGGAATAGATCATCTGCTGATTTTGCTCCCTTTTTTACATGTGTGTTCCCTCCTTTAAGAATGTTGAGTGGGGCGCCTGGGTGGCACAGCGGTTAAGCGTCTGCCTTCGGCTCAGGGCGTGATCCTGGCATTATGGGATCGAGCCCTACATCAGGCTCTTCCGCTATGAGCCTGCTTCTTCCTCTCCCACTCCCCCTGCTTGTGTTCCCTCTCTCGCTGGCTGTCTCTCTCTCTGTCGAATGAATAAATAAATAAAATCTTAAAAAAAAAAAAAAGAATGTTGAGTGAGAATGCTTCTGTTTATTATACAAATATACAAAATATAATCAAATCACCTATAATATTTCCACATAGAAAATAAATGATTCCTGCTCACATATCCATAACCAGCAAATCAATGCCATTATATCCAAATCAAGACAAGGGTTTCCAGTGGGTACTTATATCCAATGATCCCCATCACATTCTTCAAGAATCTTTACACAGTCCATCAATTCACCAGCTAAAATCTTACACAGCTGATTTATAACACTACAGTTTCTTCTTAAGTATTGAACTGGATATGCTCTGGCAACCATATCAAAATACTGCAATAGATAAATGGTTGTGATCGCCAACTTGCCAAAGAACTAAGAATTATTTTTGTGTACCACTTTTCTGTTGACAAAAGTACAACATTTATACACAACTGAAGTTTCTATTCTGCTTTTTCATCCCGAATACCGAAGCCACTGGCAAAACTTTAGCAGACTTAAAAACAGTCATTCTATATTACAATTAATACTAAAATCTCTAAGTAGGTATTTGCAGAGCTTCCCTTCAAATTTTATTTTAAGTAGGAATTGTTCTTTAATACTCATTAGCGTATTTTCTTTTATTTTCTCATTCATTTTCCCCTCTGGGGCCTACTGAGGATAATTACAAAGGAATGAGGGAAGAATTGAGTAGAAATTGCTCCAGACAAGGAGCCAGAAGTGTCTTCCTGTTGCTGAAGCTGATGAGTTGGGTGACTGGGACGAAGCCCCGGACTTTCCATTAGATTCGTTTTCCCAGTCTTTACTTTGTGAATTTTAAGTGCAGACCTTTCCTGTCTTTATTAATGAGTTCTCATGAACATTAAATGAATTAAGATGTGAAGGTGATTGAAAAGAAGTAACAAAAAATATAAAATAATACTACGGCAGGAAATAATTTCTCTATCAACATCATTTCTACTGATTTTTTGATTGGTTTGAGAAATCCAGTACTGTTCCTTGAATACAAGTGTTTCTCGTAGAAATTTGTTGAAAAGAACAGCACTGACTCTAGAGGGGTATACATTTCTATGTAATTATACGTTTAAGTTTTAAGTTTTTAGATCCCACGGAATGCTAAATTGATACATCAATACCTTGCATTATCCTGTGTAAATTAATGTTAATGTTTTACTTTGTTTTAATCTTGGTAAGTATGTTACAGGGATTTATAGTATCGTTAGGCCAGATAATTTTTTGGAGAAAGGGCAGCTTTCTTGAGGGCACACTCATCCCCTCTCTGACTTAACAACTACCCAAAGAACATGTGCTGGCAACAAGGATACTATACACTTATAAAAAACAAAAAAACAAAAACTCCCCAAGATAGACCACAGTAAGTAAATCCACTCTCACTGTTAAGCAAAAGAAACATGGCATCTCTCCTGACAAGGGAGCAAACCTCTACTTGAATGGTTCACCCTTGAGCTAATAAAGAATTGGGGATCAGCAAATCTGCTTTCAATTTTTCGGGGATGGTACCATATACAGATCATAAAATAACACAGGATGAAGTCAAGGAACACCTCCATGAACCTTACATAATTTCAATAATCAGGTATTCAAGTGAAACAGGAGACGGATGACAGAAGAATCACAGATCTTATCAACTTATCCTACTGAATTAACACTGCTGTTTCCACCTTATCAAGTAACCATTAGCTGTCTGCAATTGGGACATTTTTCTAGGAGAAAATAAAACCTCAAGCTTTCCTGGGTTTCCAGTCTCCAAGAGATAACATTGTGAATACTATCTTTGCCTACTAAAAAGCATTACTATATTATGATAGCTTTGACAGCCTGAGGAAGTTTGCTGGAATATCAGGTTCCAGTGAGTATTCGCAAACTGCAGCACTCAAACTATCGCTTTTACCTTATGCTGTTGGCACTTGGCACAGACACAAAATAACAGATGGCACAGAGATATCAATTGTTTTCCATGCAAGAACAGTGTCACATACAGAACTCAATTATGCAAAAATGGAATCAGAAGCCCTTTGTACAAGAAGTTTTATCAACTACCTGTACATCTGGGCCTTTATTATTTGTATCAACAAAACCTCTTTAGGGATTCTCCCTGAGGTTAAGCTACTCCCTTTAATTATAAAGCACTGGGGTGCTTTGCTCAACACTAATGACCACATAAAATGGGAGAACAATATGGAAGGCTGACAACCTGAGCATCTGCCGACACTGATTCCAGAATCTACCAACCACCTTCCCTGAAAATATCGATGTAAGATTTTCTTTCTGATTCTCCTCTACAGGCTGATTCAATTCATGTGTAACTTTGCTAGATACTAGAAAGTCTTGGACAGGGTACTGAGGAAAGAAAATTAGAGTTAATGGATGGACGTAATCCATCCAAAAGGCAAAATGAGATGTTTAGCATGCTATCTTAGTTTTCTTACAAACGCTGTCAAACTGTTTGTCCCAAATCATCAGCAGTAAAGTGTATCTGATTGCCTAGGACCGATTTAATTATTGAAGTCAGCAGAACTGAGTAACTTATTTTATACTCCTTAGCATAACCTGTCAAGAATGTCTGATTTTCTATCAGAAAATTATTGGTTAAGAATGCTTTCTGATTTCCCAGGAGCATTCTGGGAGAAGGAGTTTATGACTCTTAAAGGCAACTGCTCACATTTACTCAAAGTAGCCTTAGTTATTTCAAGCCATTACAGTGACGTTCATGATTCCATCCCTGTTTATCTATCTGTAATCGTTCATGATAGTAAACTACTAAAATACCTGACACAGAATATTTATTGACCTCAACTTATTTTAAGAAAGGTATTCAGAGAGAGCTTATCTGAAATATCATTCTCAAATGATAATCCTCTCCAGTAATTGATTAAAGTAATAATATGCTTGAGGTGAATTTTTTGGGAAAAGGCTGGCAAAGCAAGCAAGGCTGGATTTCTCATTGCTAATCTCTAAGTCATGTGATGGGTCAGTCTCATTATTTTTGCGGCACCATCACAAACTACATTTGTGATCTGTCCTGACAAAATGTAATGAGAATTTGACATAAAAATGGCTAAGGTAAAAAAAGTCATTTTCCACCATGCAGTCATGATATCCACAAGACCTATTCTTTATCAGGAACCATGTGGCAGTTTAAGAGATTCTCTCCTCATCTTTGTGCACCTTTGGTGGGAATGTAAATTAGTGCAGCTGCTGTGGAAAACAGTATGGAGGTTCCTCAAAAAAATAAAAATAAAAACACCATGTGATCCAGTAATTCCGCTACTGCATATTTACCTAAATAAAACAAAAATACTAATTTGAAAAGATATATGCACCCTACGTTTATTGCAGTATTATTTACAATAGCCAAGAAATGAAAGCAGCCCAAGTGTCAATGGAAAAATGAAAGGATAAAGATGTGGTGTATATATACAATGGAATATTACTTGGCCATAAAAAAGAATAAGCTCTTACCGTTTGCAACATGGATGGATGTAGAGGGTGGATGTATACTTAGTGAAATAAACCAAACAGAAAAAGATAAATAGCATATGGTTTCACTTATTTGTGGAATCTAAAAACAAAACAGGGGCGCCTGGGTGGCACAGCGGTTAAGCATCTGCCTTCGGCTCAGGGCGTGATCCTGGCGTTATGGGATCGAGCCCCACATCAGGCTCCTCTGCTAGGAGCCTGCTTCTTCCTCTCCCACTCCCCCTGCTTGTGTTCCCTCTCTCGCTGGCTGTCTCTATCTCTGTCGAATAAATAAATAAAATCTTTTTAAAAAAAATAAAATAAAAAAAAATAAAAACAAAACAAAACAGAAAAAACAAATAGCAAACAAACAAAAAGCAAAAGCAGACCCATAAATACAGAGAACAAACTGATGGTTGCTGGAGGAAATGGGTGGAGAGGGACAAAATAGGTGAAGACGAGTGGGAGGCATAGGCTTCCAGTTATGAAATGAATAAATCATAGGCATAAAATGTACAACATAAGGAATATAGTCAATGGTATTATAACAGTGTTGTGTATTATAATACACTTGTGGTGAGCATAGCATAACATATAGACTTGTTGAATCACTATGTTATATACCTGAAACTAATGTAACATTGTGTTTCAACTATACTTCAATAAAAAAGCACTGTGAATCAGTAATTATTGAGGAGTTATTGAATTCTGTAAATTAAAGGCATAGAAAATCTTAGAAAAAAGAGACATTCTCTCCTCTATGCAGCTGGGCATAAGACCTATTTTCTGAACCTTCCAGAATAAAAATGCTGCAACATGACACTCGCCATATTGATGAACTGAGAATGAATTTACCTTGGTGATCTGAAAAAAGAAAATCATTTTAAAGAGCAACACTAGCATATGTGGAAGTTTTTGTTTAATCAATCTCCTAAATATGCATAGAATTCACAGAAAAGTTGGAATAATACCTCCTGGATAATCAAGGGAAATGAGTGCCAATGATTTTTACCAAGTTCCTTTTAAGTACTTGGCATTGAATGAAGTCAAACACAGTAATATAGCACCCTTAGGGCCTCAAAAGTGGGCATCCTCCATACTGATAAATCATTATTTCTTGCAAGGTAAGGGGAGTGTGTATGGCAAAGGGTGTTGAGATAGAATGCTCGTGTGTGTGTGTGTGTGTGTGTGTCTGTCTGTTATAATTTACTGTAGAAGTATGCTAGCTATTTAGAGCACAGATTATATAGCATGTGATGGTGAAAGGAAAGATAAATAATAGTACTTATATTAGTATCATATCATGTCATATATAAAATAATAATAAAAAGTGGAGAATATCATTGAGAAGGGGAAAAGGAGAGAACAGAGTAGACAGAAACTAGAAAATTTTAAGTGTGATATTCTGTGGGAGCTGAGCGTAAGTCATGCAGATGGATAAGAGAAGAAGCCTGAGGGGAAAGTCTCCACTTTAAAAGTAGAAATCAGACTGAATCTGTTCAATAAGCCAACTACGGGGTTTCCTGAAGAATTTCAGAACATTCCAACCAACTATCTGGAAAAAAAATCTAAAAATATATGCCACAGCCCTTCGGAGAAAATGCTGTCCACCCAGCATGATGGCCAACAAAAAGGTAATTAGCAAGAGTTTAAAACAGAGAAGTAAAGAGGAGAGAAGTGAAGAATAGCCACAAAAATAAATCATATTTGTCAAAACAAAGTTTGAAAAAAAAAACAGTATTAAAAGTTTCAAAATACAATTTCACTAATATGTAGAATCTAAAAAAAACAAAGCAGGAAACAATGCATAAACAAATTTAAAAAACGCAGAATCAGACCTATAACTACAGAGAACAAACTGATGGCAGCCGAGAGAGGGGGTGTGGGGTAGGGCCAAACGGGTGAAGGGGAGAGGGGGAAACAGGTTTCCGGTTATGGAATGAATAAATCACGGGGATAAGCATAGCAAAGGAATATAGTCTACGGTATTATAGTAGCTTTGCATGGAGAGTGATGGTAGCCACACTTGTGGTGAGCACAGCATAACACATAAGCTTATTAAATCATGACATCATACACCTGAAACTAATGTAACATTGTATGTCAACTATACTCAAATAGAAAAAAAAAAAAGTTTTAGAAAAGAATTATAAATTGGCATCAAAGTGATATCAAGCACCCAAGGGATGCAAGCTGAGAATCCCAATGCCTCAAATCAATAAACTTATTCATTTGAACACTATCTCCTGTCTTTGTCATCGCTTGCTCTAAACACTTGTTCTGTCTTTCATCTCCCTTCGTCTGACTGTAATCTTGAAAACAGAAGGACAGGGCGGTATATGAAAGAGGACAAACTAAAGAGCTCACTCCCCAGAGGGCCCTCTGCTCTCTACCCTGGCCACCGTCTCCTCCCCCATCTATGTCAACCCACACCCCTCCATCTGTCCATCACCTTGAATTTCTTCATATCTACTCATCCCACTCTTATTTTCAATTGTTCCATGGATTTTTCTTCTACTTTACTCTTTTTTTTCTCACAACCATCATGTCCCAATTTCTCAATGAAATTTGCAATTTCAGCATAAGGACAGTATTAGCGTAAGAGGGAAAGGAATGTGGAAGCACAGCTCCAAATAAGCATAAAAAGACGAAATACGATTCTTGAAAATTCCATCAGCACGTTGTTATTTCATTATAAAGTACATACATTGATTGACTGTAGCTCCAATGAACTTTCTCTTCAAAAAAGAGTACATTTCGAATTCTTATGACATATCCTCACTATTGTCATAGTGACGATGGCTTTTGAAGGTGGTACTCGTTAGCAAAACCATATAGGAACGTGGGAGAAGGCTTGTCTCTGTCCTCTTTCTGTAGGGTTGATATGTGTCTTCGCATTCATAGTGGGAGAGTTGTGCTGACTATTCCATAAATTATGAAAAATAGGAATGAGAAACTAAGGTCACAGAAAAAGCAGAATAACTGAGGATGTACATTTACCTTACAGGATAGAAAAAAAAGGAGTTGATGGGGAAAATCAAGTAAAGTAGCAAAATCCTAACTGCACAGTTCAGACAGCTGCTGTCATCAAGTCTAATTTGAACATAAGCAACTTCGTGGAAACTGAGACACCAGGAAAGCAAAGGTTAGATTCTGACATGTCGCCCGCTGGAAAGGCTGCTGGAGCCGTGTGTGGTGACAGCAGCGTTTCAGCTTTCAGAAGATCCAGTGTAGCAGTCTGACACAGGAGTAGGCATAGTATGCACAGGAAAAAGCCAATGAGGAGCAGGAGTCGTCATAGAACACTGAACAGTAGTGAAGACAATGGCCAGGTACTCCCTTCAAAGGTCCTGGCAAGGATATCACCTATAAACTGGAAAGAGGGACGGTTGGAGCTGAGCTTTAAGAAGTCTAGGAAGATTTGATTCACCTGTCTCTTCTTGCTTAAAAACCGAAATTTGTGTTCCATAATAATTTTGCCAGTAGGAAGAACATCCATTTCAGAACAGATCCGTTTAGAAGAATGATTTTCAACTGTTTCTCCACCAGGATACTTGGATAAAACTCTTATGCACAACACAATCCCATACAGTATCAGCTTCGGGGCAGAACTAGAAAATGCTACATAGTATATGCAGTTCCTGGACTGCTCTTGTTAACTTTATGCCTCATCCTAAAGAAAGCATATTCAAGGCACGACCTCAAATTTGTTCTAATTTCTTTTAATTTATACTTAAAAAGCAAACCCAAGTCATAAATTTCAGTGCCTTAGGCTAATAGGAAATTACTCATCACACGCACCTATAATTCTCTGCCCAGTTTTTACTTTTCTTTGTATCTGTCTGTATTGCTCTCTGAATTCCAATGTCATTACAAACCCTCTCTGTTCTGTGACTATACAAGTTTGCCCTAATTCTACTAGCAGCTCTTAATGGCTTGTTACATCTAGATGGGTTAGGAATACTTGTAGCAAAGTGATGGGAAAACAGAACTTTCCCTGAAATATCAAGACATGACAGCTGCCGTGAAATAAAAGCACACTTGTGAAGAAAATAGAAGAGACATGCTTGGGGAAAATCATTTCTTACTGGAGAATGAACTAAAGGTAAATAAAAATGCAAGGTGGAAAGCTTATATTTTAATCTCAGCAGTTGACAGTATGTGACTAATCTTTTTTTTCAACATGGCTAGAATTACATAATGTTAGTACTAATGGGAGAGACTAAATATAACATCAGCTTAAACAGTCTGCTGGCAGCCGCTACTCAAAACACATCCAGTTAACTCCTGAGTGGTGTGCCAATGGGAGAGTGAAAAACGCAGATAATACGAATAATGGGTTGCTTTTTCTTTCAAAGTAGCTTCCATTTAGATTTTTATCAGAGCTAGAACGACATATAGACATTTATACACGCTCTACGTGGTTAGCTAACTAAGACCAAACCAGGAGGCAGAGACCAGAAAATGTGACTCAGCAAGTGGACCATGACTATTTCAAAAAAAAAAAAAAAAAAATCACAGAATTCTCAGAGTTGGTAGAAACATTAAAGGTCAGCAGTTCAACAACAGCAGCACTTACTGCCCCCATTCCTGCTACTATGTCCTATTACTCAATTTATCCATGTTATGAAACTAAAATTGCAGCTCCAAATCTCATATAGATGAAAAACATTTGCCTTGTCATGTCTCATGGTGGGCAGGCTATTATTAAGGATAAGTCCTTAATATAATACAGCGTAGTTAAAAGCTCTCAGGTTCAAATCCAGACTCTATCACTTGCTAGACATATGACCTTAAAATAGGTGAACTTAATTGCTCTTGGGCTTCAGTTTTCCCGTCTATAAAATGAGGATGATAATTGTGCTTAACTCATAAGTCTGTCCTAAAAATTAAATGAGATAGCATATGTGTAGCACTTAATGTCGTCCCTTGCCCCCTTTTGCTAGTTATTACACAGGCTCTACAGAGCACTAGTCCTGAGAGACTAGTTTTACCAGAACACAAACTCCACAAGAGTAGGACTTGCTCAGGCTTATTTACTATGGGGATTCCAGTACTCATTACATACTTTTTAAATAAATAAAAAGATAAAAAAGCTTCATAGTAAACTTTGGAAGATGCCGTAGCTTCCATTCTCTTGTTGGGAATCTATGATATGTTTTAACAAATAAAAGCTGTTGAGAAGTACTATAAACAGGTATGGATAACAAAAACTGTCTATGTTTGTTAAATGTTTTCCAAAAATGTTAACCACTCCTATTTTTGAGTTTCTGCTAATGTCTAGAGTTGCATGCAATGCACATTGGAAAATCGTGCCTTTGAAATGCTATATACAAAAAAAGTAAGATCAAAGATTTAAAGTAATTTCTAGTAAGGATGCTAGATGCAGACAGATAATTAAGTACAAATTTTATTTGTAAAATATGTCAAATTTTACGTTGTTATATATAGTAATATGCTTAACAATTTAAGTGCTAGAGAAGGTATAGAAAATCAAGATTCCAGTTATTGGCTTGTTTTCCTATATGGCCTCAAATATACGCAAGACAGAGGTAGAAAATACAGGAGGAAAAAGTTGCTGATCACCTCTGTCAAAGATTACAGGATTATGACTGCAAGTATAGCACACACGGAATTTGGCTTTATGCTCAGTAATTTTTTCTGGCTACCATCTGGTCTTTTGATAGGAAGTAAGTAGTGTTAATATATTTAACTTGTCTTATTGGGGTCATATAGCCAGCCATTTTTTTTATTCTAATGAATATACTTCCTATTCTGTCCTTTAACATGTCTATTTAAAGTTCTGTGGAAATGTCACATACTTCAGTAGAAACTTCAGGATACAGAATAATAATTTAGGGAAGATGTCCTCTGCTTTAGAAAGGTCATCTCCTGAGGATTATTTAAACCCTTAATGAAATGTAAAGAAGATCTTATAGTTTTCAGAAAGAAAAGCAGTATTCTCATTTTGATACTTAAAAACCAATTATTCTTGTTAAGTGTTGATTTGTCCAGACTATTTATCAAACAGAACGCCTGTCAAATGGCAACACCAGGCACCACTCAATGATTTCCCTTAATAATCATGAACGCCTCCCTTTTTTCATTTGTGTCTGAGATTCGAGGCGGCAGAGTTTAATAATTTATGGCTTTAATATTTAAATTATTTGGCAATTTTATATCTACTAAATGGTATAAATGAAAATAGCAATAATATATTTTCATGAAAAAATTTAACGATGTCTGTGAGGGCAATTTCAAACATATAGCTTACATCAATATCTGATCAATTTTTCTCCTCAGGCTTGAATGCTTCTAACGACAACAAAAACAGCAAAAGTGAACTTTATCCACTGAAACTACAAGGCAGTTATTTTCCCTTATGACTGCAAGAACGAAATGGTTAATGCGAGTCTGTTTTAGAATAAACTCTTAAAAGTAAATTTTCAAATATCTTTGTCCATTCAGTACGCTAACTTTGCTGGATCACTACCTGTCATACCATAGTATCAGACTCTCTTCGATCCCATCCAAAGGTTGAAATACAAAAACACCCTGTTATATATTGGCTTTTTGCCATGAACTCAAAAAAAAAAAAATGCATAACTGTGTGATCTGAATAGGCTAACAATTGCTTTCAACTCATGATTCCATGACGTGGTGAGAAAAGCTAGTCCTAAATATAGTCTTTCTGTCTAACAAGTGAAACCAACAGTTGCGATCAGCAGTTGAAGTACACACTATGACAACAAAACTCTCCCGGTGACAATGATTTAAAAATTCTTAGACAGTTCAAATCCCTGGGGTGAGCACGAGCAAAGAAAGAAATGGAGAATGATAGTCCAAGGTAAATCTAACTTGGAATTTCATATTTGGAGGTGGCTGAAAGTTATTAAAATGTCCACTGTGAAATTAAATCTCTATTTTTTAAATTAAAAAATAGATGGAAGACAAATAAATTCTACCAAAATTACTGCAACAAATTCATGACAATTTTCTTTATATATATATATACACACACACACACACACACATATATATCTGTGTATATATACACATATATACATATATACATATATATATACATATATATGTATATAGTACTTTTTAAAAATTATGTTCAGTTAGCCACTGTATAGCACATCAGTAGTTTTTGATGTAGTGTTCAATGATTCATTAGTTAGGTATCACACCCAGTGCTCATCACACACGTGCCCTCCTGAATACCCATCACCCTGTTACCCCCTCCCCTCTGAAACCCTCAGTTTGTTTCCCAGAGCCCATAGTCTCTCATGGTTTGTCTCCCTCTCTGATTTCTGCCCCTTTCAGGTTTCCCTCCCTTCCCCTGTGTTTCTCCGAAACCATATGATAATTGTCTTTCTCTGCTTGACAATTTTCTATTTAAATAATTAGCCAAGGTTTTTAAACCAAAATTAGAAATCTCACAATTATTTTCTTCCTAGGAGAGGATAATTACCTATAGCTTCATGTTTGTTACGATGAAGTCCTACAGAAAAATTTACTAATTATTTGTGTACCATAGTAGCTGGCGGTAATAACTTATGCCTTAAATTTATTACACATTTACAGCAGTGCAGTATAATTTTTATTTGTACAACGTGTTTCACTCTTGAGGAGAATTTCTGTCATATCATTTTCATCATTTATTGTTACATTTCTCATAGTAGCTAGCTAGAGACCTGAGTTCTACAGCGACTTTTTTTTTTTTTTTTTTTTTTTTGAGAGAGAAAAGGAGGAGCAGAGAAAGAGAGATTCTTAAGGAGGTTCCATGCCCAGGCACAGCACAATGTGGAGCTCAATCTCACAATCCTGAGGTGACGACCTGAGCTGAAATCAAGAGTTGGACACTTAACCAACTGAGCCACCTGGGCACCCACCAGCAATCTTATACTTATTTGTGCTTCGCTAAAAGCTACTAGGTAGTAAGCATAGCTGTGTAAATTGCATCACTTTTACATTTCAAAGAAATTAAATTTTGAGCTCAGCTCTAAGAAATGAATTGTGAGACACAGAGAGCTTCCAGAATTGTCCTGATGATTCCTGAGCCATGCTTGAAGTTTATTAATGAATGGCAATATGCCTTGACTAACCTAATCATTTACATATTTAATACTGACAAGGAGAAATGAGCGATATGAAAACACTTCCAACCAAATATCCTGAAATTGTACACCTCTTTCTCCAATAACTGAATTACTCAGCCCTGAGCTATATATATATATATATATATATATATATATATATATATATATATATATATGTATATATAAATTTATATTTATATACATAAATTTCTTCTCATAGACTAGGAAAGTCTCCTCTGATGAAAAGGATGTTAACTGGTTATTAGGAAAAGAGAAACATTTTTTCTCTGGTGGTATGATGATGTAATGTATTCTTTTAATAAAAACACGCTGTTTATTATGCATATTTTTCAGTTTTATCTCAGTTATTCATAAATGAATCTGAATTATTCAAAAAACACCTGAAAACAAATTTACCCGCTCTATCAACATGTATTTGCAGAAGTTTCCTTCACTTCCTTCACTAGGTTCTTATCCTCAAAAATTTCATATTGAATAATCAATTCCAAATCCTGTGCACTTAAATCACTGTTAATAAATAGTATTTATAATGAATTTTACACAATTCTTACTTTTTTTCCTAAGTTGTTCTTATATGTGAGGGTCCATGTTGATTATTGCTAATTAATTGAAGCTTTTAATCTTTCTGCTTTATAGTAAAATGACGAGTTACTCACAGAGAGGGCCGGCCTTCACTCTCAGCCTGTGGAAGGTAAGCGATGCCATACCTGCCAGAAATGTCTTTGTTCTGAGTGGGAGGTGGCCACACTAGACAGCGTTGGGTTGGTCACACCAGAAAGACCGTGTGATCTAAAGTCAGGTCTCTGAGTCACACAGCATTGGTTGACATGGAGACTGAGTTGAACCATGTGGAAAATCGCTCAATCAACGAATCGTGCATACTCAATGGAGCCTCAGTAAAATCTCTGAACACTGAAGCTTGGATAAGCTTCCCTGGCTGGCGATACTCTATGCATACTGTCACCCATCACTGCTGGGAGGGTCAAGCATACTGGTTCCTTGGGGAAGACAACGGAAGCTTCACACTTGGAGCCCTGTGTGTCTCTTTCTCTGACTGATTCTAATCTGTCTCTTTTCCCTTTAATAAACTGCAACTTTGAATACAGTAGCTTTCAATCAGTTCTATGAGTCCTTCTATCAAATTGTCCAGTTTAAGGGTGGTTTTGGAGACCTCTGAACCAACCATTGCAGTTGGTGTCAAAAGCGAGGACAGTCTGCAGAGATCTGTGTCCCCAAACTTTGCAGTTTGGCTAACTCCCAGGCAGAAGTGCTTAGATGATATATTAACTAAAAGGCAAACACACACACACACACACGCACACACACACACACACACACACACACACACACCACACAGAAGACTCAAATACATAACACAGAAACTCAGTCCAAACATAAAAATGGACATCAACAGGCCAAATAATAGATCAACGAATATATTTCAGTAACTTACTGTCAGTGTCATGTGTGCTTCCTCTCATGCCTCTTGATAAGATAAGTGGATTTTAATAGTTAATTCAAGTGTTGGTGCAAAACAACCTTAGACATAAGAGCACCAACACCCTTAAATATAAAGCCTCCAGAACTGAAAGTATTAAGGCATTAATTTCATGTCTTGATACAAAAGAAATAACCACATGGCATAGTAGCAAAATGCAATTAAATATAACTCCTTGTAACCTTTCCATTTTTCTTTTTAAACACAAAGGGAGGTGAGTGGGGGGATGGGCTAAATCGGTGATGAGTATTAGGGAGGGCACTTCTGATGAGCGCTGGGTGTTACATGTAAGTGATGAATCACTACGTTCTACTCCAGAAATCAATATTACACTATATGTTAACTAACTAGATTTTAAATAAAAACTTGAAACAAACAAAAAACTTAAAAAAATAATATTGAAATGTCAAGAAAAAAAAACCAACACAAGGGTAATTCTTTTAATCAGTTCTCTTAAGACATCACTTTCAAACCTTGCCTCATTCCAGTATTATTCTTGTGGGTGCATCCACATTTGTCAACACCAATACGAAAAGTATTTGGAATTCCTAATTCTAAATTTAGCTTATGTACTGCAGAGCAAAACAATATTTCTTAAGTTTCATCAGAGTAGAATGATACTTCTCTGGTCAATCAGAGATGGTAGACCATTATATGATAATGAAAATCATTTTATGAAAAGAATCTGGAGCAGCATTAAATGATGAATTATAATTGATGAATTATAATTGTAATTTCAAAGTAAAATTTTAAAAAATTCCATTTACTCTGCTTGCATTTCTATCCCACTGCATCATCATCTACTGCAGTGGCTGATGAAGTCAGTGCCATTAGAATAGTGAGGGAGTTTTTTGGGGCCCAGATCCTAACCTAAAATAATTTGAATTGGCAGATTGGGTAGGATCCTGGGTTTCTACATTTTAACAAGCTCCCTAAATATTTCTATTTCAAAGTTTAAGAACTACTGATGAACTAAATTAAAAATTTCTTGAGGACTGGACCTAGCACACTGCTTTGCAATAAAAAAAAAATGTGGAATTTAAATTAGTTGCATTCTAGGAATTAAAAATTTCAACACAATACTATTGAATTAACAAAGATATTTTAATTTTCGTGATTTTTGTCAGGTAATATATGGGTCTAAATTATTTCTGTTGCAATTGCTTTAATAGCATCTTTTGTTGAGTTCATTTTCAGACATGAAGTCTTGCTGGTCGTCCTGAATGTTTCAATGTTTCACTTGACAATATTTAAATCAGTTTTTTTTCAGCAGAAAATTCTTCAACATAATTTTATGAATATGGAAATTTAGTTCTTTACATATCTTAAAGTAAGGAAGATAGAGGTATAAGAAAGCTATCATAAAACATTATTAATGTAACAATAAACATTTATATTTGTTTCATTAATATAAAACTATCCCTTATATTATTCATATGATTATAATAAGAATCTGAAATAAGAATGTGGGATTAGAGTAAGTTAAAGAGCAAGTTCCTTGAATTCTAACATGTTTCTTACAAAAGTAAAGCATTTAATTCAGTCGACTGGAAAAATAGGATGCCATTTCAATTTTTCACATAAAAAAAAAAAAAAACTGGTGTATGGCCAACATCTTCTAAACCAGTGGTCAGTGTCTTAACTATATGTGCCATTGGTCAAGGGGGTGGGAAAATAGTTTGTAAAGTCCTTAAACGGTATGTTGAGTAATGAGACAGTAGTATTATTTTCATAAGTTTCAGTAAAAGCTTCCTATTCTCTAAGTTCTGCCATTACTTTCAAGTTAACACCAAACTTCTGCTTATAGAAAATTATATTCCATTCTTGGATTATTGCTTTAAATCTCTATGGGCTCAACACTACTCACACTCAAAATGCAGAGGGAATTTAAAATGCTTGAATTCAGGGGCGCCTGGGTGGCACAGCGGTTAAGCATCTGCCTTCGGCTCAGGGCGTGATCCTGGCGTTCTGGGATCGAGCCCCACATCAGGCTCTTCCACTATGAGCCTGCTTCTTCCTCTCCCACTCCCCCTGCTTGTGTTCCCTCTCTCGCTGGCTGTCTCTATCTCTGTCAAAGAAACAAATAAAATCTTAAAAAAAAAAAAAATGCTTGAATTCACAAGTATTATTTGTGAAATTCCATGATAATGGAAAGAAAGTAGAGTGGATAACTTCTAGGTGTGACAAATATCAGTATACTAAAAAAATTAACCCTGCTGCAAACACTCCAAATTCAAAGGTCTATGAAAGCAAATATTCTGAGTATATCTCTTTTTTTATCAGAAAAATAATGGTTTTGTTATTTGCAGATTGTGAATAATCCCTATTGAATATCATCATAACAAAAATAAGAACCAAGAGCGAGAAATTTAGACAAAGAGAAATAGATGGCAGAGAAGGAAAAGAGTTATTTTTAAAAGAGCCCTGGGGTGGGGGGAGGAAATGAAGTGAAATAACATAAGACTTAGAAAATCATTTCTCTGTGTATGAAGAGTAAGGAAAAGAAGCCACTTGTAAGAAGGGTGGAACTCATGAAGCTATCTTGGGAGACCTGGGGTTATATAAACATACGTATAGGAGAAAGGTTTAGAAATAGATTGCCCGACAAGTTTAATAAAACCGAGTAGCTGAGCAACCTTAAATAAACGTTACATAAACTCTATTCACTCTTTAAAACTGCAAGATCAAGCTCTTCTGCATTTCTGAATCCAATAAGAGAACCAGAAGGTGGTAACCAATAGCAGTGAATTAAAGTGAGAAAGGCTCGTAGAAGATCCAATGCTTAGATAAAATTCCTTGTAGTATTCTCTGCAAAATAAAATAAATTCAAGCAGTCATTCAAAGTTCTGAGGAGAGTCTGAAATTTATTTTATCAATTGTATATAATAAGTGGACACTATCGACTAACCACCATTGCCAATTAAATATGTGTATGATATTTCTATGGTTTTATTTTTTATCATTGTTTTATATTTCCATGATTTTAAACTAGGGGGGTGACTTTATATTCTTTTAAGGCTTATAAAATGGTCAAGGGTTTAACATCTTCATTTAGGGGCGCCTGGGTGGCTCAGTCGTTAAGCGTCTGCCTTCGGCTCAGGGCGTGATCCCGGCGTTGTGGGATCGAGCCCCACATCAGGCTTCTCCGCTATGAGCCTGCTTCTTCCTCTCCCACTCCCCCTGCTTGTGTTCCCTCTCTTGCCGGCTGTCTCTCTCTCTGTCAAATAAATAAATAAAATCCTTAAAAAAATAAATAGACAAAATAAAATAAAATCAAGTTAACACCTTCATTTATAACCTTGATCTTCCTTGTCCTGTTTTTCCCATATAAGTTTTCCTACTATAAACTGTTCTACTGTGGAACATTCCAGGAACATAACCCTCCCAGTATGAATAAGTGTACTGTTTACTACATTGCCTATCAATAAAATAATAAAGTGGATAGAAGGGCATAATGGATGTAATGAATGAAAAATACTATCTCAGCATAAGCTAATTATCACTATTTTTATTCCCTACCACAAATTTAACTCTTGATTTTTTTTTTGCCAAATTTTAAAAATGGCAACTTGAAATATGATTTAAGTATAAATTGCAGAATTGGAGGGACAAAATTCTGTCATAGTCAAAGCAAGAAAAAAAAAAAAAACTGCAATGCAGTCCACCTATTTTGCCTGATAGCACTAATAAAGGTAATAGATGCTAGCAGCTTCAGTATATATATATATTTTTTGTAACTGAAATCATAAGCATTAATGGAACACCAGTACTTATAGGTAGTTACATAACAGGCTGTTGGATTTTTTAAAAACAATCATTATAATCAAGTGTTTAGAGAAGGTTTTCAAAATTACAGATTTACCATTAATAGCCCAAACGAGCATAGAATTACCTAATTCTAAAGCTGGTGCAACATCACAAAAAAAAATAGTATGTTTTCTGCAATATAATTGGACTGTATAAAAACTTATTTTTCTTGCTATTTCACTTTGTAAACTATTGATAGTTCTATTTACAATGATGTAAACTTAGTGTCATGAAAGTGATTTATTGTTATTAAATCTAAAATTATTTAAATATTTAGAATACTGGCTATGGGAGAAGGGGGAGGGCTTTGAAGGAAATAAGGAAAGTCATATCTTCCCTCTTCTGCCAGCTTGGAAACCACAAAAAAAGGCAATCTCACCGCTCCCTCCCACTCAGATTATTGGTGGATGTCAAACCCCTCTTCTGAAATTTGAATCACCATGACAGTTTAAATTGGTGAAGAGATTGCCTAGAAGGGCACACATATCTTAAAAATTAAGACATGCTAAATCATCTATCTGCACACGTTTCTAGGTAGTTGGGCTTCATAAGAATGCTATATGCTCATTAGACATAATAAATAGGTTTAACATGAAATACTTGGATTGGAATCCTAACACTGCCCTTTCTTGGCTGTTCAGTTTTCACAAGTTATTTATCGTTTGCAGCTTTTAGTTTTCCTGCCTATAAACAACTGTAATTATATGTATAAGAATAGCAAAAGTATTATAGCTAAAATGTTACACTAATATTAACGGCTGCCGTTTATATGATACTTACTGTATGTCAGGCATATTTAAATCTCACAACAACACCGACTTAGATATTGTGACATCTATCTGATACACAAGAAAGTTGAAGGGTGGAAAGCCTGACTTCAAGTACATAACTGCAATTAAGGATAATAATACCGTTTTTGCCTACATTCCAGACAGTTGTGAATATGTAATAAAAAAAAAATTGTGCAGGATCCTTGCAAATTAAATTGCTAACAGTGAGATGTTAGCTATTATAGCCCGGAATTTAAATATATGCTTTTCAAAGGCAGAGCAGTTATTTTAACCTCTAAATTCATGAAGAAATAGTATAGAATAACTACAGAGTTTTAGAATCAGAAATAATACAAAAGTTTTCAAGATCATCTAGGTCTCTGTATTCGATAAATTCAAAAATAACACACAAAGTAGTGCAATGAATTGCCTGATATCATGCAGGAAGTAGTGGCAGATCATGAAAGAGAACTGAATTTCTTAGATTCCTATTTCCACATTTTTTTAGCATCCCAAAGTAAGCCAGGTTCTGAATATCTGACTTTTCATGGATAACCTTCTTTCAAAGCATCAACAGGTGGGAAAAATAATAACAGTTAAATCCTAAATAATCCTTTGACTACTAAACAAAGTCTAGTTTGGTCTTAAAACTAAGCACAGTACATATTATTTCAATGTGACATATTAAGAAAATAGGTTAATTTTTCAGAGTATTTTAAGTGAGAACAAAATGCCATCTTATCAGCCCAGCTGTTCACAATGTGGACAGAACATGACTCAGGTTACAAACACTAGCTTAGGGGAAAAGATTGTGTATGTTAGTCTGGAAGTCAATCACTCTATATTAGAACCAACCAATGGCCTATTCTAAACCACCAAATCAGGAACAATTATACAATTACATTAGGAGTACAAAGTATATGCAAAAATTAAAACAAGAAAGAAATGCTATGTGCAAATGTGAACAGGAAACTCAGCTGAGTGAAAAAAAAATTTGCAGGAACCTAAGAAAAAAATTAATGTAAGTACTCTATAAAATAATTTTCTAAGAAATTGAATTCTGTAAAATAGGTGTTTATAGACCACGCGAGAGGATGAAAAGGGAAATTGAAGCCTACAGAAACAAAATGAGGAAGAAAGCAACCAATAATAAACAAATTAGAAACAAGAAGAAACAAAATACATGTGGTTGAAAGTTGAGTAACTAACATAGTAGAAAGACTTAATGTAACCAGAGTACTTGTATACAGAGAAAGAAAGACTACAAATCAGAAAGGAACTAATAAATGGGGAAGACAAATACTATCCAATATAAAAGCAAGCATTCTGGGAGAAGATATTTGCGAATGACATGTCCAATAAAAGGTTAGTAACCAGAATATATAAAGAACTCATACAACTCAACACCAAAAAAACCCCAAATAATCCAATTAAAAAATGGGTAGACAACGACATGAACAGATATCTTCACCAAAGAAGACATACCGACGGCCAACAGACACATGAAAAGATGCTCAACATCGCTCATCATCACGGAAATGCAAATCAAAACCACAATGAGATATCACCTCACACCTGTCAGAATGGCTAAAATAAAAAACTCAAGAAACAAGTTGGTGAGGATGTGGAGAAACAGGAACTCTCGTGCACTGCTGGAGGGAATGCAAACTGGTGCAGCCACTGTGAAGACAGTATGGAGGTTCCTCAAAACATTAGAAGTGGAACTACCCTATAATTCAGTAATCACACTACTGCGTATTTACCCAAAGAATACAAAAACAGTAATTCGAAAGGTTACTGGAGGGGAAGTGGGTGAGGGGATGGGCTAATGGGTGATGGGTATTAAAAGGTTAGTAACCAGAATATATAAAGGGCACTTGTGATGAGCACTCAGTGTCCTATGTAAGTGAGGAATCACTAAATTCTACTCCTGAAACTAATATTACACTATATATTAACTAGAATTTAAATTAAAAAAATGAAACAAAAACAAAAATAAAAAGAATGAAAAGCTATAACAAAGCATTTGAAACCTTATATTTGATGAAAGATGTATATCCAGAATGTGTAAACAATTTTCAAAACTCAATAATGAGAAAACAACTTAATAAAAAATTGGACAAGAAATGAATAGGCGTTTCACCAGAGGAGATGTATGGATGGTAAATAATCACATGAGAAGAACTCAACATTATTAAATATCGCAAATTAATGATATATTTTGTGCTAATTTTATGTAGGGAGCAAACGGTGGATTGAAGTTTATTTTGTAGTGTATGGGAATCCAAATGTTATGTAAAATTTGCTGAAAAGATTATCCTTTCTCCACTAAATTGCCTTTACACGTTTGCCAATTAAGAAGGTGTCCTATCATATATATGTGGACTTCTCTGTCTTCTTTTCCACCAATCTATTAGTCTACTTTTACAGGAATACTCACTCTGTCTTTATGAGAGACCTTAAGATCAGCTAGTGTGAGACATCTAACTTGGCTCCTTTTCAAAGTTCTTCTGGGGATTGTAGTTACTTTGTATTTCCACATAAATTTTAGATAATCTTGTTGATTTTTATTTTAAAAAATTCTAGAATTTCAACTTGTTTGGATCTATAGATCAAACTAGGAAAATTAAAATCTTAACAATATTGAATTTCGTCTATGAATATCATGTATCTTCCCACTTATTTAGGGCTTTAATTTCTCTCAGCAATATTTTAGAGTGAAGGTCTTTCACATCTTTTGTCACACTGTCCTCCATACAATCATACAGCACCACATTTTCAGATGCTATTGCAAATAAGATTCTTTTCTAATTTCATCTTCTGTTTATTTGTTGATTATATATAGAAGTACAATTAATTTTGTATATTGGTATTTCACTCTACAACTTTGCTAAACTCACTTAGTAGTTCTAGTATCCTTTGTAGATTCCATCAGATTCTTTACACAGATGATCACATCATCAGTGAAATAAAAACAGTTTGATTTATTTCTTTCCAAAATAGATAGGATTTATTTATTTTCCTAGTCTTGCTGTCTTATTCCAGCTAGAATCTCCAGTACGATAATGAATAGATCTAGTAAGAAAGATGTCCTTGTCATTTTCTTGTCTTAGAGAGAAATCATTCAATGTTTTCCTTATAAGCATGGTGCTAACTCTAGGTTTTTTGGGTAGGCAGTTTTATCAGGTTTAGGAAGTTCCCTTGCATTACTAGTTTTCTAAGAAGTTTCTTTTTTGTTTGTTTTGAAAAACTGTTGGATTTCAACAAATGCTTTTTCTTCATTTATCGAAAGAAGCATATGAGTTTTCTTCTTTAGTTTAAGGTGGTAAATTATATTGATCAATTTTTGAGTGTTAAGCAGTGATGCATTCTCAAGATAAACCACCCATTATCATAATGTATTATCATTTTTATATATTACTGGATTCAATTCCTAAAATTTTGCTTATCATTTTTGTGTTCATGTTCACGAGGGATATTAGTCTGTAGTGGATTTTTTTTTTTTTTGTACCGCTATAGTTTGCTTTTTTTCTATCAGAGTAATGCTGGGATTGTAAAATGAGTTGGGAATTATTCCCTACTCTTAAGTTTTCTGAGAGAACTTGTATATAATATAATATAATTTTGATAAAAATTTTTGTACACATACATTTATCTTTTTCATCTCTCAATATATTTACATATATACCAATCTAATTATATTGATGGTAATTGCTGAATATTAGGAATTAGGGTGATTTGTCTATATTTTTATATATTTCTGCATTGATTATATGTTTTGTAAGCAGTATGTGGTATTTTTAAAAACTATAAAATTATATTCTGTAATTAAATAAATGGATGTTGTCAGCCCTTACGCTGATTGCTGTAAGACCATGCTTTCAACATGTTTTCTGAGAACTGCGGGATTATCCAAAGTCCTATAAAGTGCTCATCAGTAAATATGATTGTTTCTGGGAAATAACAGTAAGTCAAAAATTTTCAATTATGTTGATGAATTTGAAATGTAAGATTAGTAACTCTTCAAAAAATAGTATTTTATTAATAATTATATCTTTAAGGGTTGAGCACGCATTGAGAGGACTATTCGGATCAGTAAATCTCAGGTATATTTCAGCTATCAGGATGCAATCCCTTTCAGTCCAGATTATTTTTAGGATATTTGAGTATTAATGTTTACAATAGCTAAATTTGAAATAAATCCCCTATCTCCATTTCACACACACACACACACACACACACACACACACACACCAAACAGAACAATGGTGTAAAAGTGGCTCATTATGACATATAATAAATATAAAAAAATGATATAGGTGCTTACAAACATAGAATAACATTAATAACATTAAAAGTGAACATCATTCCCATATGAATACAAAATGTGAATTTCTGAGCATTCAGTCAAATGTTCCACCACATCAGAGAATTGAAATGATGTAAGTATAGAAAGGGAAATAAAAATGTTTTAATTACTCCACTGTCAGGGAAGCTGATGATGTCTCATATTTAGCTCTTTCCCAGAAATGACTTGTTGCTAATTTTTCTTTTCTTTAAAAAGGAATATGCAAACTCATCTTTAAGCAGAGTTCCTATGTCTGAGAAGAATCACCTGGGTGGCTCATTTTAGTTATGTAGATGTAAAGGAGGAAAGTATGCAGTATTCTGGGAGAATAGTATCATATACTGTTATTCGGAGTGGAGCAGGCTAGAGACTTAGATAAATTGGGGGGGGGGATATAGGCAATATTCTTTCTTAATGCAACTATCTGCTTCCATAGATTTATAGTGACACCAAGAAATTTTTAGGAAGCAACATTTCCTTTACAGAGTTCACCATTTTGGATAAGTGATGGACTCAAGTAACATCCATTAAGAAAACAGACTGAAAGACCAGTGAGAACTTCTTATAGGATTTGTATCATAGGGGAGTAATAATTCTGGTCTCATGAGTTAAATACAAGTCCTAAATCAAGATTTTTATGGAAAGGATGACTAACACAGAAATGTCTTATGATGGAGAACAACATATGTTAATCAAGAGGAATTATAAACATCTAACACGAATGCTTTGAGAAAAAAGATCTAGTAAAGAATTATTGCTGGTCCTACCATTTTTCAGGTCAATCTTTAATTAATCAAAAGTTGAGATTTTTGTTATATTGTGTTTTCAACATGTTATGATGTATTTGCTGCAGGATTTGGTAAGTGAAGATGGCAAGAATGAATCTGGTGGTTGGAAAGCGCCTGCCCTACATCTACACATAAAGGTTATTTCAGTCAACATTAAGATTACATGGTATCTTGTTACATATGAGAACCATATGGATCACTTACTAGAGATACTTAAAAGTGAACAGCATCTTGCTACTCTGAGAAGTAAAGCATAAAACTACATATACAGTTCAGAATGTTACATGGATGGTTCAGAATGTTACCATCATGACTGTAGAAAGTCTATTTGTTTCTCCCTGAAGATTAGACAATGAAAGAAGAGAGGGAGAGAATTGGAACACAGAGTAAAAGCACTTATACTTTTCAATGATTTCTACATCTTGCCAATTGCTCCTCAATTATCTATGTTGATTGGGTTTAAACTTTTACCGCTATAAATACATACCAGATTGTTTTGTCTATTGTGTAAGTGATGCTGATTTCAACACCGTGAGTTGTTTTCTATGCTGGAATTATATCAAGTTTAGGTGAATCACATTCTAAAAATATTCAATTATATTCATTTCCAATCATAATCTAGGGAAATAAAATAAGCACCGGGTGAATTGTAACATGATGAAAATTATTTTGGAAAGCATCCAATTTCCAAATATGTTTGTTTTATTTGGGACCTTTATTTGTGTCTACAATTCAAATTTCAAGTTTACTTAGCATAAAATGGCAACTACTACTACTGTATAAACAACTACTGTATAATCATGCCTTGAGTATTCCATAATGAATAAATGTATTGTGGTCTCATTCTAAACATACATTATAAAGGCAGGGGACCTATGTTTTAGACATGTGTGCATTAGAAGAACAAAAACAATTCTGAGATACTCTGGATATATATGAAGTTCAGAATGATTATAAGACCTATTCATATAACAAAAGCAAAGAGTAAATAAAAATTTTAAAGCTAAAGGTGGATCAGAAAATTCCTACCAGGTAGCATTGAAGAAATTTACCAATATCTGTTATTTTTCTTGTATTTGGCTCATGCAAGCAGCTAAATAATGATAACTCTCCTCTATACCCAGCATGTGGAAATAAATTTTTGACATCAAATAGACCCTGTGCCACCTTGCTAATCAGTTTCCAATTCCTAGAACTGATCTGAGTGTACTCATCCTATCATATCCTTTGGGCTCTATGGTTAAAAAGCATGGTGTCTTTTACATTTATGTCCACTACAGATTGACATATTTAAATCTTATACAGAATTTGGCAGCATGAAGTAAAAAACGATACTGGACTAGAAATTCTGGCCCCAGTTCTGCCACTAATCAGGTGTGTGATATAGTTTAGTCACTTAACCTTTCAAGCTACGATGTCATTATCTATAAAATACTTTCTCTGGAAGTAAGGACAAAGTAAAATAATGTACTTGAAGGAGTTTTTAAAAATTAAAACACTCCATAACTCTAATGGCACATCATTCTATCTGATCTCACAGTGCCCTCAAGAAAGTGTCTTTATTCTTTTTTGCAATAATATTTATGTTACTTAAAAACACATAAGATCCTAATTAAGAATTAATTCAAGGGTTTATTTCTCCCTCGGCACATTTTCACTCTTTAATCATTAAATCTCATTCAGCAAATTAAACTAGTATCTACATCTTTCTATTTTTAATCTAATAACATGGAACTGTAAGAAAATATTCCCATTACCCAACTCATAAATCAAACTTCCCAGCAAATATCACCAGCTTAAGTTTTTTTAATCAGGCAATGCAATTTAATGTGACATTCACTCATTTAATAGATAAATAGAATATTATAGGACACAAATAGCCCTACAGATCAGTTTACATTAATATAAATAGAGTTGTCACTATGACCATTTTTAAACTTATGTATTAGATTATTCTCTTCTCTGGCATAAGCATGGGAGCAATAACATATTATGGAATGTTCAAATAAAATTAGATGTCCTAATAAAGTTGGTTGTTTTAATATGCTGTGGTTTTACTTATGGTTACTATTAGAAAACACACAAATACGGTTGATTTCAGCTTGACCACTCTTTATACATGTGCCTTTTGGATCACATTACCTGAATCTTTTCTGCATCTTTGGTAATTATGGACTCTTTTGACTTGTTAACTGGCCACCCTGGCCTATTGCTTCCCAATCTTTAACATCAATCAATATATACTTTTCTCCAGCTAAGTACATATAAGCAGATATTTTAAGTTCTATCAGTAGTAGTACAAAGTTAAAAAAAAAAAAAAAAGACCTATGGTGACTAGGATTTCAGAATTGTTTTGCTACAATCAATGTGATACAACAAAAAGCATTAATATCACATTAAATTGTGATTCCATTTATTTCCTGGTAAGCTGTGCACTTAATTTTCTCTGTTGGACATACTTACTGAATCCAATCAGGTGTGGGTGAGAATTCTCATTTCAGTCTCCCAGGGAGAGGACAGCAGTAGTAAGAGACAGTTAACCCTTTAGCTAAGCCACAAGAAGGAGCATACCATGACTTGATCCCCACAGATCTGCCACTGCTGTGTCTCTTCTGTCTTCAATTTTCACTTTCGCAATACTGAGGCTACCTCCTGTTGCTCATATAAGCATATGTTGTGTCTAGTTTTCTGAGTCTTGCTCATGCTGGTTTCTTTGCCCTTTCCATTCTTCCCAACAAACTAAGTCCTGGACATCCTTCAAAACCCAGCTTAGACTTCACCTTAAGGAAGATTTCTGATTCCCTCCTTCTACTAGGCAAGATTGAATCTCTATTAAAGTTTTCCACTAATGATCAAGTCCCTGTAGAATCCTTCCCCTTACTGACTAGCATGCGAATCATCCATGACTGTTTCTGACCACCCAGCCAGACTGGAAATTTTTAAGGATAGGAATTAGGCTTTAATAACCTTTGTATTCTCAGCACTTAGTCTAATTGCTCACATGGCAGATGCTCGAGATATGCTTTTTGAACATATCTAAGGAAATAGGATAATCAAATAAGCTTTTGAAATCTTCTTAGAAAGGAAATTAAATTAGATATGAAAAAATAAATATAAATTTCTAGACATTAAAGTTAAATGTATACACTCGGAGGTGGAATACCGAAGCACCTATTTGGTTAAAAAAGGTGCAGAATTCACCTGACATATTCTAGTAAACAAATCATTTTTTTTCTTCAAATCTGCACATTGTGGAACTAACTACCTCAATTCATAATTACATCATAATAATCCAGTTTTGTTGCCCACAGTACTTTGAATATTAGGTGAGGATGAGAAGGCGTATATTCCTTATGGCATGAATATAATGCAAAATTTAAAATTTTCTAGTCATTGAATATGAAGAATTGGCTAGAACTGTCTTCATTTAACTCATTCAATGCTTAGAATGTTTAACTTCCTGTTGTTCGCCACCTAAATATTGTGTTAATTAAGCATGGTGGTTTTTTTTTTTTTTTTTAAAGATTTTATTTATTTATTTGACAGAGAGAGACAGCCAGCAAGAGAGGGAACACAAGCAGGGGGAGTGGGAGAGGAAGAAGCAGGCTCATAGCAGAGGAGCCTGATGTGGGCCTCGATCCCATAACGCCGGGATCACGCCCTGAGCCGAAAGCAGACGCTTAACCGCTGTGCCACCCAGGCGCCCCAAGCATGGTGTTTTGAAATGAAAGTGTTTCTTTATAATTAAATGAATATAAGTCATGGACATATGAATCAGTTTGTTCAGATTTATTTCTTACTAATGTCCATTTATACTAAGAAAGTTGAGTTTTATTTTATTAATTTATAATTTACATTTTGTTTGTTTCAAGAGAGTATTTGAAGTTGGTGATTGGAAATTTATTTTGGGAGGCGCCTGGGTGGCTCAGTCATTAAGCGTCTGCCTTCAGCTCAGGTCATGATCCCAGGGTCCTGGGATTGAACCCTGCATCAGGCTCCCTGCTCAGTGGGAAGCCTGCCTCTTCCCACTCCCCCTGTTTGTGTTCCCTCTCTTGCAGTCTCTCTGTCTCTCTGTCAAATAAATGAATAAAATCTTAGAAAATAAAAAGAGGAAATTTATTTTGGAAGATAAAGGCAGTAGATAATTTTTTCGCATCATAAGGAAAAAAAGGAATTTGAAGCTAGACGAAGGTGATCAGAAAGAAGATAGAAACATGCCAAAAAAAAAAAAAAAAAGAAAAAAAAAAAAGCTTAAACTACTGCAGAATTGGTGCTTGGGGCGGGGGGGGGGAAGCATTTACTTTCCACATAACATAAAATTATAGGTATGACTTTGAAATAACATTGCCCTTGCTATGGCTCATGAACATTTAACTGTAGACCGCCTTAAGAATGTACATACCATTGATCACATTATTTCTTTGAGGACATATATTCTGAACTTTAAATATTGCCTTGTAAATGAACTTTTAGAGGGTAACAATAAATCTGTGTTCTGTTTTTATGTTGAGAAGGAAGTAGCAAGTTTTGTTATGTGGTTCTATTGAACCTATATATTATATCTGCCCCCCAGACTATGCCATGAAAACATTTCAAATCGGTGTACTGGGAGTTCTAGAGATGAATCTTTCCCAGTATCCACTAGCTACATATGTAGACTCCATTAGTTCTGCACCAGCATAATTTGTAAAATGTCTTTAATGTCATAGTGACAATAATCATTGGTTTGAAAATGCATGATACTTAAAATAAGTTGCCTCTGCTATAGGCAAGTGTGTTTTAACAGTGTATTTTTTTTTAAGATTAAAAAATATTTATTTGAAAGAAAGAGTATGGGTGGAGGGGAGGGAGAGGTGGAGCAGAAGGAGAGGGAGAAGCAGACTCCTCACTGAGCAGGGAGCCAGACGTGGGGCTTGATCCCAGGATCTTGGGATCATGACCTGAGCCAAAGGCAGACGCTTAACCAACTGAGCCACCCAGGTGCCCCAACAGTATATTTTTAATACTACATAACAATGATAAAAATTGACATTACATCTCCGAAAAAGAGTAAAGAATATCAAAGTCACATAACTGAATTATGTTAAGACAATAATAACATTTCCTAGTTTTAACAATGACAATTTAATCCTGGGGTAAATTGCAATTATTTATAATTTGCTGTTTTTATCAATGGGATATATTCTGCAGATTATTTAAAATAGAAACAATAAAATATGATACAAATTTTCTCAGTTCCATCTTTGCCATTTTTCTCAGTTGACTATACGCTACTTTCATCAGCACTTTCTTGAATTATATTATCATTAGCTTTTTAGTCATTTGCATGTTTGTTTGCTTTTAACATTAAGATACTGATGTTTTCTTAAATCTCCATGTGTACATGACTGTGTTAAATTAATTGTGTAGGATGATAAGGTCAAAGAAAAAATACAAAAGCAGTGAAAAATCAAAAATTGATATAAAGAACAGATCCATTAAAATTCTGTTAAAATCTCTTATCAATCTGGTGAGTAGAGCTGTTGTGAGAACAGGGAACTACGTAAAATGAATTGGCTTTTCATTAAAATGATCAATTGAATCAACATTCATGATGCAAATGATAAATCAGTTCAAACACACACTTCAGAGCCTGAATTCTCAGAGTGGGTATTGTCCATTGATTTATTATATAATTTAATCACTTTTTAATAATTTTTCGAATACCAATTTAGTGCCTAATACTGAACTGTCTAGAGCAGGAAGTACAAAGATGAATCAATCATGACTTTACCTTTAACAAGCTTTAATACGCTTACAGTTTCTAGGTTAGAAAAGGGACATAATGGGCTCAAACAAACACACACCCAAATATACAAATACGTGATGTACAGCTGGAGAGTGACTTAGGGACTAAGTCAAATAATGCGAAAAGATCATTTACTGCAGTGTTTGGCATAAAGTGAGTGTTCCACACATGCTGGTTTCTATTATTACTGATGTTGTTTCCATTGTTAACTTGGTTTAGAGTCAGGAAATCATATTTCGGTGGCGACCGGTACAGTATCTTAAAGGAGTTGGCATGTATCTTGTCAGGTTTTCTATTAGGAGCTACAGAAATCAAACAAGGACTAACAAGAGAAATGCGGGGAAGCATGAAAACAAGAGCCATGAAAATGCAGTCGTCCACGATGAAGAGTGCATGTAGAAAAGTAATAGCTGAGAAGTTGAGACAAACAACGTGGGGCCCAAAACCCAGGTTAAAGGGTTTGTAATTAATTTTTGAGGCAATGAGAAACGTGGGACCCCAAGATTTTGGAATCCCAGAAACTGAAGGCAGTTAGGACTAAAGCAAGGTAGGCAAGAGTCAAGGAGAGTCTGAACTTACGACGTGGGAAGTGAAAAAAAAAAGAATGTAGCACAGGCTTCAGGGATGAGGAGTCTGAGAGGATACTCATAAAACTAGACAGGGAAAAGAACGAACTCCCAACATGCAGAATTACAGACACCTGAGAAGCCAGGATTTTTGAGAAAATTAAGTAGTGTGGAGAAGTAAGATGACAAAGGAGAAAAAGGAGTCTTACAGACTAACCACTAATGTGGTACCAGGAAAACATTCAACGGCCCTGCGTGTCGGTGTGTTCAGTGGAGACACAACTTTGCGAGTAGGATGTTGACGGAAATCCATTTAAAACTATAAAATTTTTATAACTTTACGTATTTTAAAAGTATCTAGTCAGCAGGGGATATAGTGGAAAGAGTCTGAAAATTGTCCTTTGGATCCCATCTCTTTCAATTGCTTACATTTGCCAATTCAGTTACAACATTTACTTTCTCTAGTTCACAATTCTCTAGTCATTAAAAAAAAAAAAAAAAGGGAGGTGTGTGTCTTCAAAGGATTGCTCTGAAGAACAGTAGAAAGTCTTTTTATAAATATACAGTCCAAATTATGTTAATTATAATGTCTCAAATACTTTCTTAAATAATACAGAATCCATCATTGCATACCAACCTTAAATGTCGGAATTTCTGGGTTCACAAAGCACTCTACGTGAGTTAACTTCTCTGTCATTCAAAGTTCATTCCCTACATTTCACTTCGTACAGTCCACATAGATTATCATTTCATATAAAAATTTTCTAAATATGAAATTAAAATAAGTACACTAGAGAAGTTGTGGTGCATCCTGACTCACCCTGAATTACCTTTTAAAATTTCTATTGGAAAAAGAAAAAGAGCCTGAAACTCTCATTATTATTCCAGTAATTCCGAGTCTGCAATGACGCCACTTGAACTGGGCTTTTGGAGTTCTGAAAAACGTCTTACCACATAAATTCACAGAGGCTATTGCTAGCATAAGTACTTTTTAAATGAAACTTTATCATAATTAATTTTCCTGTAATTATATGCTTGTAATTGAAAAATTAAAGAAACAAAGTAACAATCTAAACTTCTGACATCTTTGTTAATACACCCAGGATAGGTTCAAAATTAATAGACAATTATTGAAATTTTACATAACTCACAGATAAATGTCCCTGAAACACTTGCTTAAAATATTGTTATCTTCCCCATTTGCAGTAGTTTTTATTATTTTCATCCACATTTATCCTTATTTTTGGTCTCTTTTTTTTTTTAATGTTTTCATCTTGCAAAACACCTGCATTTTATATCTACTCGCCTTTCTTATTTAGGAGAAGTAGAAGAAACCACGTATCTATTTATGTCTCTATTTCTCCTGTTTTCCATTTGTGTTTATCTAGCCTGATTCACTTTTATCAAGGTACTTTATCCTTGAAATTGACTTTTCAAGCTTATCAAAGGAAAACATTTCCTGACTTCATGCTCTCTTGCTGCCCATAGAGATAGGTTTTATTTTAGATCTAGTTAGGGAAACCTAGTTCCATTAAAGAACTCTACCCAAAGGGTCAGAAAAAATTAATCTGTGCTCACATAAAGAGAAGGAATAAAATTTAGATCCAGTTACATATAGTGGAGTTATATGAATATTTTTTGCATTGTTTTTGAGTGAGAAATTTAAAATATTCCACTAATCAGTATTTTAAATCAAGGAGGAAAAATATATCATGAGTAGTAAAATATCTTCTAATTCTACATTATGTCCAACCATGTATGAAAGAGATACCAACACAAAAAGAGAGAAAGTGAAGAAACCAGAGAAAGAAACATGACACAGCCTCAGGGTTTAACTGGACCCTAGAATCAGAGCTTAAACATTTCTATCCATACATACAATCTTCCACATTCAGGGAAAGAAATTAAAGACAAGAAAATATTCACATGATTTCCTAAGAAAATGGTTTTAAAATTCCACATAACGTTAAAAAATAAAACTATTGAAAATCTTCTTTTGTTCTCACTTATTAGAGGGACAATCCCTGTCTACTTGTTCTGGAATGCGGGAAGTAGAGGCTCTCAAAGTTTCAGGAAAGGACTCTGCATCAGTGAATCGGCATCCCCTTTTGTGTTCCTTTAGGTCTGAGTATTGTTCCTAATGACCTTTAAAATGTTGTGCGAAATAAGACCTGATATCAAGCTGTTTAAGAGGACACCCAAGAAAAATGTCGCCTTTGCTTTTGGTATTACCCTTCTCACTGTTGAATTTTAGACTCAATACTTGTAGCATTTATTATTCTCTTTTCTTTTCCCATTGTACTCTGCTTGCTTATCTTTGATATGTACTCCTGCAGACACACCCACCCACTCACCCACACACACACACACACACACACACACACGAATATACGCAGATGAACACACACCAGTACACACAGAAACAAGTATTTACACACTGCACAGAGAGGGAAAGTCAAAAATGTAGTTTTGAAGGCTAGATTGATAGATCCTGGGAAACATCATATATTTTTGCTAGGATAATTGGCTTTCTTTTCCCTTTAAAAGAAAAAGTTCACTAGTCTTTCCAAATGTGACAGGGCCGTCTACATAAGAGATCATTACCATGAAAAGAAGTAAATTACTATATACCATAAGTATGATATATATGAGTTGTAGTTTCTATCAGTGGCTCAGGATTAGAATGTGAAGTTCTCACCAAATGGGAAATAAAGAAAGATCTAAACCTACTGCAGAGAAATGCTAATGATGGCTATCTGGAGACACTGACAGTTCATTTTCAGTATCTCCATCTCTAATCTGCCCCCTCCCTCTGTTTCTGGAAAAATTTAGTTATCTGTTAGGCCTCTCAGCCTTAGATTAATACTGGCTGCTTTGCAGAAATTATAAAAAGAGACTGAGTCCACTCAGTGAAATGACGTGTGGGGAAAATTAAAATTTGCCAAGGGAGGGATGACAGTGGAATGGATGTTGAGCACACAGGAAAAAAAAAAAAAAAAAAAAAAAAAAAAAAAAAAAAAAAACAGAGTGAGAGAGTCACAGGAGAATTAGGGAGAAAGGCTATTCACAGAAATATTCACAGAAATATTAGGGAGACAGGTTAGAAAGTTCTCATAGTTAATTGTAGGCTCAAGTCATTTTATAAAGAAGTTTAAGTTGAGAGATTCAAAACGAAGTGAGAAGACTGGGGAAAATCCTTGTACACATTCAGATCCATATTTGTCAATATTGGTGAGCTCAAATGTAAAGCTACGTACCGCACACACACACACACACACTCAGGACAAAGCATTATTAGGCACCAACATCCTTTCTTCTGTGCTCACGTAGGATGCGTCGGGTCACTCATGTTGGAAGTTTTTGTCTGGTTCCACATCATATCTAGCATACAGACTTTCTTTCTTATTTGAATTTCCCTTATGCTAGCACAAAAACTGGTAGACTATCCGTAAATATTTACTGCTGAATTAATTAAAGCTTTTCCATTTGAATACTGATTAGAGTGAAAATAAAAAAGTAAATGTGGTGCCCCACCGAGCAGCAACAACAACAAAAAGCAATTGTTTAAGAAAAAAAAAATGAGTTAACACTATATCTTAACTAACAAGAATTTAAATTAAAAATCGAAACGAAAAAGAAAAAAAAAAAAAGAAAGAAAAAAGTACTTGCAATGCGTAAACCCAGAAGGCCACCTTCAGTGTAAATTTCATGAACAGACCACGATCTCATAAATTATAATGCTACCCCAACTAGTCAAGCTTTGTCTAGGTCTTTTTGTTCAAAAAAGTATGCTAAAAATACACACACATATTTTCAGCAATTTTATAGGCTTAGTGATGCACAAACTTGAATATAAGGCACTTAAAAAGCGAGAAGAATGGCTCTCTAGAACAAATGACCCCTCGGTGGTGAAAGGTGAGAAGAAAGGACAAAGGCCCATAAACGCCAGCACGAGGTTGGCAGGCGGCACGGGAGATCGCAGTCGCGCGAGGAACTAGGTCAAACTGCAGAGACCACTTGCAGCTTTAGCGCAACAACCAATCCAGAAACTAGTGTCAAGCAAGGGAATGAAGTAAAGAGAAGAATGCAGGGAAATAAAAGATTATAAACACTGTTTTCAGGGGGATAGCCAGATTCACGTGTTAGAAAGAGACAGAGTCATAGTTTCATTGCCTTGGAAAAGAATGAAGCATTTAGCAATAAGTTAAACATAACCATGCCAAGAATCAAAGCAATGCCACTATTTTAGTTTATAATGCAGGAAAAATAGTCATTATTTTGATCAAATTAGAAAAAAATAAGGAAGTATACAAAGCGATCATGGTGAGGCATAAAAATACACTAGAAGTAGATGTTCTTTTGTAACTTGGTTTTACTTTTCCAGTCAGTTCACTCTTGTTGTTACGGTGTTGTTGGTGTTTGAACCACGTGGAAAGGCATTTGTAACAATCAACATTTATATGGAAAAATGAAGTAAAATTATTATTATTTACATGGTAAAAGAAATGAAACACTTTAGAAAACCTGTATCATATCTCAACTGAATTTATGTGGCATCATTATTGCTAAAAAGCAAATAATATGTATTTCTATTCCTATTAATTTTAGTATATACAGATGAATGTAGAAGCTTTATTTGAATTTTATGGACAGATGGAGCCCAAGCTTTCAGGCCCCCGCTCACCTTGAACCCTGACATTTCAAGAAACTATCTTGAGACTGAGTGTCAACAGAAGACTATACTTACACAGATTGCCGAATTTATTTATTTATTTTTTTCATTCATGGAAACCTCTCTATCTAACAATCACAAATATAAACACATTAGTGGTAAGCAATTCGATAAATGAACTAATGAAAGATGAAAATATTAGGTGATCGTAGGGTTGGGGGTTAAGGTCAGATATGATTCTTAAGAAACACTGGTTTATTTAGTCAACAATGTAAAAACCCAAGACTTATGGTTAAGCTGCAATTTGGGATCAAGAGTATTCCATATCATGGGATGGCATGGTGTTCATCTTCAGGACTATGAAAAAGAGAGAAAACCAACCTGATTGCTAAAGACAGACAAGTGACAAGGTGTGCTCCATTTTCAAAGAAGGAGCAATAGACTCAAATTATAACTCCCTATGTATGCATAAACATACTTTTATACATATATACATATACTTGTATACATATATATATATATACACACATACACATGTATGTATGTAAGTACGTGTGTATGTACAGAAAAGGAGGGAGAGGACTAGAGGACGGGAGGAAAAGAGAGATTTTCTAAAGGTAAGAATGTTCAAAAGCCGCCTCAGAAAATAATCATGTTTTCCCAAGACTTCGGAAGGAAACCAAAACACATACTGTAGGACTATCACATGATTTATTAAATGCTACTTTTAATATTGTTCAAGGTCAAAATGGCCATTTCAATTAAAATCTTTTTCAACTCCAGATAAATACTAATGTGTATGCTGAACAAATTGTGTTTTTTTACCCAAACGAGCTGATCTAATATATTTAAACACTGGAAGCAGAACTTTTTAACAGATTGCTCTGAAGAAAAAAAGGCTCAGAAACTTTTTTTGAAAAAGCTTTCTGCTAAAGCAAATAGGCAATCTAATTTTTAAATTAGGCATTTGAGATGAAATGGTCTTTGAGAGAAAAGTCCTAGTTTCCAAGCTACTATATCTTTCCATTGCTTTGTAAAATTTATTTTCTTTACAGATAAGCTGCAAAGGATATCTACATAGAAACAGACATACAAACAAAAATAAAATAATTAAAGTTGCTTGAACAAGTACTCTTTTTTTTTCCCTAAAGAAGGAACCAAACAGCAGTATCCTCAATAAGATAGCAGATCCACAGCCTTTAAAAATAAGTAACTGAAAATAACACATGTTTGTATGCATGATATTTGGACCAGTATATGGATTCATATTGTACCTACTGATCATTGCTAATCTAAGGTAAAGTTAATCATAAACCAAACAAAAGAAAGATTCAGGTAAAAGTCACAAGGACAATATGTTTAATAAACCTTAAAAAATTTTAACTCACTGCACAAAAATCTTGTCATTACTTATACTAAGAATGATTTTTCCGTGATTTCAAATGTATTCTCTCTAGATGCAATGGGAGTAAAGCAGGTGTAATTAATGTGCTACTTGTCTTCAGGTTATCTTTTTTATTTTTTATTCATCTTTCACTTAGAACAGACATTTTAACACTGGGAACTTGTTGCTACGAAATGTCATCATGCATCTTTTTAATTCAAATAAGCAGTTTCTAGGAGATTTCTGAAATGGTTACCAAAATATGTGTTCTCTGTGATATACGCCTTAATTAGGAATCAGACACTTGTTGGTAATAATTTCAAACTTGATGATTACTTAGAGATCATCGTACTAAATTCTTCATTTGCATAAAGAAACTGGTGGTAGAGACAGAGTTAGTCACACATTAAAAACTGCTGGAATTAGAACCAGTGCCAGAATCAGCAGCTATCAGTTTATAGTCTATTTCTCCCCTAGAAGGGTACCCATACTCATACTTATGGTAAAAACTGTGACGTGGCATTCGTTATATCTTAACAAAACAGCAGCTGAAAAACACGACCAAAGCCAGAAGTACATATTTCAAATAATTCATTAGTTTATACATTTACTGATCTAGGTCCTTTTGGAAGATGCAATTATGACTCACGAAAGGAAAACCTTACATTTTCTTATGGGGGAGAGACAAAAAGAGAAAAAAGAAAATATATCTATCTCTATATAGATAGATACAGATATATATAGATATCTCATATATATAATTTAGGAGTAGAACACTGAAATTGCTAAGTCCAGAAAAAAGGTGTCAATTTAGAGGATAAAAAGCTTAGACATAGTTGGAGTTTTCAGAGAGAAATTTTATGAGAGAAATGGTATTTAACTGTTGCCTTAAAAATGTTTTTTTTTTTTTTTTTTGGTACAGGAGAGGTGACTTTAAGCATATTCATGAGGAAAAAAAATGAAATTACAAAAGCATCAAATTCAAAAGTGCATAGGATAATGAACTGTTCACCTTGACTGGAATATGGTATATGATCTCAGAGAAGGGTGGAGGGTCCTGTTTGCCAATCTAGGAGTCTGAACTTTGAATCATGAATAATGAGTAGGTATGTAGAATTTCTAAACAAAGAGGGAATATCGAATGATCGCAGTCATGCCTTTGCTGTAGAGAATGGCGACCTAAGCCAAGTGAATCACATCCCACAGGAGTTAATCCTTGGATGAGAGGCAAAAAAGAGCACTTTTTTCCCCCCAGGCGTACCTATACCTAGAAATAATGAGAACCACTAATAAAAAGCAGACAAAGAGAAACTCAAGCTGATGGTTGAGAAGATCTTAATGTTTAAGTTCCTGGAACCGACTACAGTTTCTTGTCCATAACAGTCAGATAAGAATTTTCTGTCACTTGCAACTGGAAGGGTTCCTGCTCATAAAGGAATGTTCATCTGACATCAGTGTTCTGAGGGGGAAAGGGAAGATCAGCGGTGGGCGAAACAGGACTTCCTTGCAGGACATGAAAGGGTCTAGCTTTGAGAATGACAGTGGGACTGGAGAGGCAGGAATGGATTCTGAGAAGGTTTTGAAAACGAAGAGCTGATGATTAGGAAGTACTATCTGTGTGTCAAACACCAGGCTAGACACTTTTTTTTTTTTTTTTAAGATTTTATTTATTTATTCGACAGAGATAGAGACAGCCAGCGAGAGAGGGAACACAAGCAGGGGGAGTGGGGGAGGAAGAAGCAGGCTCATAGCGGAAGAGCCTGATGTGGGGCTCGATCCCACAACGCCGGGATCACGCCCTGAGCCGAAGGCAGACGCTTAACCGCTGTGCCACCCAGGCGCCCCCAGGCTAAACACTTTTTGGTATCATTTAATTCAGTTCTCAGAGGTATGTGTCATACAGTGGATGGAAATAAATCTCGATCATGAGAGATATGGAAAATGAACACTGAGAGAAATTATAGTGAGAATAGTAAAGCTGGAATTTAAACCCGGTCTTTAATTTCAGAATCCAATATCTTGACTTTCAAATGCATGTTGGGGAAAAAAGAAGATAGAACGAGGACTCTCATAACAGAGAGGAGAGAGATCTTTTTAGGTGGGGCAGGGAATTCAAGAGAAGAAAAAATAATTAAGGAATCACTACAAGTTCAATTTTGGTTACATTAGGTTTTAGAACAAATCAGGAAGCTAAGCTGAAGTTCACAGAAGCAGCTGAATGCCTCAGATACAAATGCAGGGAAGGTCTGCACAAAGTCATAGTTTAAGTCCTTATATTGCCAAAGAACAATAGGAACAAAACCCGATTTGGAAGGAAGAGTAAATAGAAATAAGTACATGAGGGGAGGGGCGCCTGGGTGGCTCAGTCGGTTAAGGGTCCGACTCTTGATTTCGGCTCAGGTTATGATCTCAGGGTTGTGAGACACAAGTTGTGTGTGGGGGGCTCTGTGCTGAGTGTGGAGCCTGCTTAAGATTCTCTCTCTCCCTCTCCTTCCATCCTCCCTCCTTCTTGCATGCTCCCTCTCTTTCTAAAACAAGCAAGCAAAAAAGACATGAGTGGAAGACAGCAACAACTAGCACGTATGATGTCATAAAATGCAAAGAAGAAAAATACGTTAATAAGAACGGGTGTTCACTCAATAAACACGCCGTTTGCATGAAGCCAACATTGAGACAGAGGGATTGGTGAGTGGATGGACAGAAAGGTAGACATACAGGCAGACAGACATGCGTCATACACGTTTACATCTCTCTCAATATTTGCATACATTTGTGCCTTATGGTTTCAAGTCAGTACTTACAGTGAAAACTTCACATACACAGATTACTTAAATCTTTTAAGTCAGCAATAAAGTATTATATTAATCATTCTACGTTGGACACAAAGCATTTAGCTTGTGCCTAAGAACATTTATCTTCGAATACTAAAATCACTGGAGAAAATGTTGCCACTGACAGACACAGTGAAACTAAGAATAACTGAAGGAACATCAGATTAATTCTGCCATTTCATACTTTTTAAAGATTTATTTATTGGAAAGAGAGACAGAGAGTGAACCTGAAGGCGGCGGGCAGAGGGAGAGGGAGAGAAATCCTCAAGCAGACAAGCAGGCTCCCTGCTGAGTGCAGAGTCCCAAGCAGGGCTCAGTCCCAGGACCCTGAGATCATGACCTGAGCTGAAATCAAGTCAGCTGCTTAACCGAAGGAGCCACCCAGGCACCCCTGCCATTTCATACATTCAATGCAAATAGTTAAAATGCTAAGAAACTGCATCTTATTTTTCTTAAGTATTTTTCAATTCCTGCCTAATTTTTAATATGTTCCATGCTTGATTAATTTTTTTTGAAGTTAAACCCTTCTTTGATTGAAAAACAAACAAACAAAAAAAAACAAACAACACTATTCAAGCTACATAACAATCTTTCTCAAAGAACACATTTTATTCCAGTCACTGAGAAACAGTATTAAAGAAAAAAATCCACATATTCACTAATTTTCAAGAAAAGTATTTGACTTCTTTCTCTTTGAAAATAGTTTGGAATTAAGAAGAAAGAGTAATTTCCACATTGAAAATAAGTCTAATAAGTGTGAAATCAAGAGAGAATTTCTTTCAATTTCACAATGCATGGTCAGCTTAAGTCTCAAAGTTTCTTTTTGAAGAATTTTTGCTTTTTCCTACTAGAATCTTTAAGGCTTCAAGGAAATACTCATTTGCCAGAAGAAAGGAATTCGTAAGAGAGCATACGATCTGATGGAACAGCATGAAATACAGCTACTCCCTCCCAAACTCAGATACAAAGCCAAAAAACTTACAAAGAAAGAATATAGGCACAGCAGTTCACAGAAGATGAGTCAAAAAAAAAAAAAAAGCAAGGTACGTTGGAAACATACTTGCTCAATACACACAACTGTAATTATTATGATCAAACAAAGAAAAGTACTAAAGCAAAAGAATTACTAAGAAAGTTTAACACAGCAGATGAAGAGTAGATGCATTTGAAAGGATGACAAAACCCTTTCCCTGCTGCATGAGAATCTGACCTTCTTTTAAAGTTCTGCTCTGCTTCCCCAGTAACTTGACAAGGGAAGAATGTCAACTATGATTTTAGGCAACATTTCTGTATTAAATTGCTTCTGGATTGAGAGGAATAGGAATAGAGGAATCATATCTAATAGGATGCCACAGCTTTGACCTTCGTGTAGTGACTCCTTGTAACTTCAGGCACAAGAAGTTGTATCTGTAGGTTTGTTACAAGAGACGTTGGTTCCTGTGGGGCAGAGGATTCTGCCAGAGTTCCCATCCCCAAATTATATAGCTCTCCTCTCCTTATGTATGAACCACTGTGTAGGTAGTAGGCCCTAACCGGGGGTCATTTTGCACATTGGGGGACATTTGGCAATGTTTGAAGACATTTTTGTTGTTGTTGTTAGGACATGAGAAGAGGTGTGCTAGTGGCATGTCAAGATTAGAATCCAGGAATGCCTCTAAATACCCTAAAATTAACGGGATAATCCTCACCTACAACAAATTATTACATTTTGGGCAGAATGCTTCTCTGTTGGGAGTTTGTCCTGTGCCTTAGGACATTGAGCACCATCCCTGGCCTCTATGCACTAGAGGCCAAGAGCATCTCACCTTCTCCAATCATGACAAGCAAATCTGCCTTCAGAATTTTCAAGTGTCCCCAGGAGGGGGGAGTGAGAGGACATGTTGGCAAGCTGTGGTTCCAATCTTGTAACTGTAAAGTGAATTCAATGTCATGTATACCTATGGTAGCCCCGTGAGTCTGAATATAATTGAACCTAAGAAGACCCTCCAGTAGGTTATACATTAAAGGAGTTTACTACTAGGTTAAAAATTATTAACACAATAGAATAGACCCAAAACAATATAACGCATGCCAAGACAAAGAAATCTGGGGCTGGTATTAGATATCAAACTCTGATACTGGATCAAACAATTGATAATCACTAAAGATAAAAATTGCTATTCTATTTGTTTGCAGGTGGATTAAATACTGGTTAAATATGGGTCTTCTGCTGAAGGGACAGGACGCCATGCCTTTCTCTCACAATACTGGCCTATGATTTCTCACTTCCTGATTGGTTTTATGTACAACGAATGAAATCCTTTTGACATGCAATTTCTAACATTGTTATCTAACTTCTGAAATGCCTGTGCATTTTTTTCTTAACCAGAGACCCATGTCTTCTGCCTACTCTATATTTTCCTGTGCCCTAAGCATTTTGTTGATGGTATAGATGGTATATTATTTAAAATAAATTGATGAAGTCACAGGCATGTTCATGGGGTATATTATTGTAAACTTCTATGCATGATTTAATTTAATGCATTATTATTATTACATTTTTATTTTCATGGGAAAAGAGCATGGTATTTAGAAAATGTCTAAATTCTATATTTGGGAAGAATACACTTATTTTTGGATGAGAGGTAAATCCCTTTTTTAACTAAAAAAGATAAGAGTCACAGAATTTTTATTGTAACACATATATTTATATATGTGTTTATGTTCACCTCTCTTAGATAATATACTTCCATAAAATGAGAAAGGACAAGATCTTTGGAAAAAAGACAGCATAAACTTTCTTCATTCAAAATGCATTTAAACATATCAGATAAAGGGCTAGTATCCAAAATCTATAAAGAACTTATCAAACTCAACACCCAAAGAACAAATAATCCAATCAAGAAATGGGCAGAAGACATGATCAGACATTTCTGCGAAGAAGACATCCAAATGGCCAACAGACACATGAAAAAGTGCTCAACATCACTCGGCATCAGGAAAATAGAAAACAAAACCACAATGAGATACCACTTCATGCTAGTCAGAATGGCTAAAAATTAACAAGTCAGGAAACCCAAGATGTTGGTGAGGATGTGGAGAAAGGGGAACTCTCCTACACTGTTGTAGGAATGCAAGCTGGTAAAGCCACTCTGGAAAACAGTATGGAGGTGTCTCAAAAAGTTGAAAATAGTGCTACCCTATGACCCAGCAATTGCACTACCGGGTAATTACCCCAAAGATACAAATATAGTGATCTGAAGGGGCACGTGCACCCTAATGTTTATAGCAGCATGTCCACAATAGCCAAACTATGGAAATAGCCCAGATGTCCATCGACAGATGAATGGATAAAGAAGATGTGGTCTATATACACAATGGAATATTATGCGGCCATTAAAAAAATGAAATCTTGCCATTCGTAATGACGTGGATGGAACTAGAGGGTATTATGCTAAGTGAAATAAGTCAATCAGAGAAAGACAATTATCATATGATCTCATTGAGATGTGGAATTCGAGAAACAAGGCAGAGGATCTCAGAGGAAGAGAGGAAAAGATGAAACAAGAAGAAACCAGAGAGGGAGACAAACCATAAGAGACTTTTGATCCCAGGAAACAAACTGAGGGATGTTGGAGTGGAGGCAGGTGGCAGGGATGGGGTGGCTGGGTGATGGACATTGGGGAGGGTATGTGCTATGGTAAACGCTGTGAGTTGTGTAAGACTGATAAATCACAGACCGGTACTCCTGAAACAAATAATACATCATAGATTAATAAATTTAAAAAATGCATTTAATTTAATCACAGATCTAAGGATTTTCAAGGAAAATATCTTTTTAGTATTATGGAAATGCTATAATCATTCACTTGAATTTATTTCTACAGGGGTGGGCATAAGTACTTAACTGACAACATCAATTAACACACAATTTGGCTGGGTTAAATTTGGACTACTTTTAATCATCCTACTATAACTATCTGGTCCCCATCCTGTTTCTTTGTATAGATACTGAAAACAAAACTTTTAATGGATACATTTTTCTAAATATTAAACTATGCTTATACGTACATAAGATAGCACCAGAGATGCACAAGGAAAAAAATAGGAATTTAGTTTCTTTACATGATTTATATACTGGATAAAACTAACCTCCTTCCAGATAATCTGTACTTGATTGCTCAATAAAGACATCACATCTGTGTTCTATACTGAGAAGCTCTTTAGAGAGAGAGAGTTTCAGTTTCCTCTGACAATTTCCTTAGATGGTTATCTGCCCTGCTATCTTCTCTGGAAGAGTGAGAAAACAGGGAGCAAGCAGATTGCCTGGGATGGCAGGAGCCATCCAGCTAAAGTAAATTCATTCTAAAAAGGCTTTCTGCAGAATAACATACCCACTTGGGAAGTTCAATTTTCAAATATTCAGGAGTAATATAGAAATAAAATGTTTAAGCAAATCTGTTTTCAAGGCAGCTCCATTGTAATTCCTCATTAAATCCACTGGGAAATGAGGTAAGATATATTTATATGACATATTGACTTGAAGTAGAAATTCGAGAGTTTTTATACAGTTTAGATTGTATACCACCTTATAAAACTTTTTTTTTTTCTTTCCAAAGAAGAGATTTTAACTACCTTGGGGAGGGGAAAGGTAGGATGGGAGAAAACAGCATAAATATTAATGTTTTCATAATATTAACATTACCTTAGGGTTCAGTTGATTAATATTTCTAATAACTGCTACAAACAACAAAAGCATAGCCATTTAATTCAAATAAAAGAACACTGTATAATAAATGCTAAGTTCTTGTCGAATGAATAAATAAAATAAAAAAAAATCTTTAAAAAAATAAATGCTAAGTTCTATTCAATAATCATTAATGTTAAAATATGAAAAACTGCTTAAAATATTATATTCTTAGTAAATTTAAAAGCTTTTCCCAACCTGCATTCTACAGGAGTATATTACAGTTTCCCAGTGAGAAGATAATAAGAGTCAATAATTTCTTACCAAGTAGAGCTTTAGTGTTAAACTTTTCCCAAGTATAGAGACCTTGGAAATGGATCAGTAATCAAGAATCTACCAATTTGAGGGGGAATGAACCATGAGAGACTATGGACTCTGGGAAACAAAGTGAGGGCTTCAGAGGGGGTGGGGTGGGGGAATGGGATAGGCTGGTGATGGGTAGTAAGGAGGGCACGTATTGCATGGTGCACTGGGTGTTATACACAAATAATGAATCATCAAACTTTACATCAGAAACCAGGGGTGTACTGTATGGTGACTAACATAATATAATAAAAAATATTATTTAAAAAAAGGAATCTACCAATTTGACAAGTGAGTTTTGAGGAAGGCAATGATGAAAGAATAACCAATGCTTTTGAAAGAAGTATATCATCTAATGCATATGTTCAAAACAATGTTTTACTTTGAAGTTCTAAATTATGTTGAGCAGACTAAACACATAAGACTATCCAGGAGGGCCCCTCTCAAGTACCAAGAGGCTTTCTAAAGAGGTGGGGCTTAGCCAGGACTGGAATAGTGAAAAGCAGTTGAGGAATTGGTGGGAACAGGAGAAGTGAGGAGTAGGAGCCTAGCTAAAAACTCAACACTGAATTATCTTGTCCCTAAGGCTGAGAAAGGATAGACTGAATAAACATGGAACATAGGAAATTTATCTGGGTAAGTAGGTTACTGAGCTGGAAGCCCTTTTGTTGTTCTGCTAGTAAGTTAAAATCCTGTCCATTCACTTATAAATTCCTTTGGATAGCCTTTAATATTTTCCTGCGTGAAGGCAAATTGCTCCCTTGGTTTTTTTTTTTTTATCAATAGTTATTCTGTCTCTTGTATTAGCTTTAATCTCTAGTCACACTGTTATTTTCAGAGTAATTTTGCTGTTTAAAAAAATCCAAAAAGTAGTTACAGGCACTCAATAGTCTTTCTATATCTCTCAACACTACAGAAAATTACTCAGTACGTTGTCTAACAATAATAAGCATAGATGTTCCAGTACATTCCGACCTGTATTTCACTTTCTTTTTCTTTATAAGGTCCGTGATCTTCTTACAGCTGCCAAGGGCAGGCCACCCCAAGATGGGCCACTTCGGCATGAAGATTATCCTAAGTTAAAAAGCAATCCAAACCAAGCAGATTCAGGAAACACTCTTTGCCTACCGCCTCAACTGCCTACAAAGATTTTAGATGCAGAAGCTGCCGCAGGAGGAGAGCTATCACCATAGACAGCGGTGCAGTAAACTCGGCTGGGGTAGACAGGCAGCAACCTCGCAAGGCCTGTGCGATCCGAGTCCTCCACGGCCCCTTGCTTCCCGGTGACCTAGCACACACACTTGCTTACCTAACATTTACTCTTTTCCATCTTCCTGGGAATTGCATTTCTTCTCTTTGAAGGCCCAGATCCCTACCCCCGTCTTAAGGCCGAAGGACTTAGGTACCTTAGCTTGCCTGTCTCTGGAATTTCCACATCTATGTGGATTCCCCGTATATTTGAAATAAAATTTGATTTTCTCCTATTAATTTGTATTGTAGGTACAACCAATGCGTGTGTGTGTGTGTATTCAATATATATTGAATATATATATAATGAAGCTTTAATAATAAAAGTGACATTCAATGCAGTATATATCTTCTCCAGCAGATTTTCAAGAAAATGTATTTCAAAATATACCCATTTTACTAAAGGATATTACCAGTGCTTTGAGATGAAGCCATTTAAAGGATAGCTTTTATTAAAATAAAATGTTCTTGGGGCACCTGGGTGGCTCAGTCAGTTAAGGGTCTGCCTTCAGCTCAGGTCATATTCTCAGGGTCCTGGGATTGAGCTCCCCATTGGACCCCTGCTCAGTGGGGAGCCTGCTTCTTCCTCTCCCTCCTGTCCCCACTACTCATGCTCTGTCTCTCCCTCTCTCTCAAATAAATAAATAAAATCTTAAAAAAATAAAAAAATAAAATATTCTAGTTTATGAAATTAATTTCATAGTACATATAAAGTATACACATATAATACAAATATAATACACCAATAAGGCTTGTGTACTTTAAAAAAAACGAAAAACAATAATTTCCTTTAGGAAGACAATAGGCATATCTTAGTTTCTTCTTTTAATATATATATATTTGAATATATTCATCCAATACCATTTTTATTTAATCAATATCCAATTATTAAAATGATCAGTATTCTAATGAGTAAATTAAACATTATTTAATATTTATTATTTTATTACCGTTACTTTGTTAGGAAACTGTTCTAGTTTTGTCCAATTAGCTCTGTACATACTATGATTTTTAAATGATATGGATCAATTAACATATAGAACTATTTTATTTTCAAAGAATCCACTGTCATAGAATAAAACTGCTTCAAATAAAAATGAGCTGGAAAGTTAACAAAAGAATTGTATAGTTCCAAAAACATGGAGATGAAATTAAATAATGGCTGAAAATTTGAAGGTCTGTTATTAAAACTTTACATTGCACTTTGTAGTTTCATCTAGCAATTTTTTAAGAATTTAGATTAATTTTAAGTCACGCTTTTTCAAACTTTTATAATTATATTTGCAACTACCTGCTCTGGCCCATATCATTTGTGATAACTGGCAATTGTTGAAGTTAAAAATATTACAATTGGGGCGCCTGGGTGGCACAGCGGTTAAGCGTCTGCCTTCGGCTCAGGGTGTGATCCCGGCGTTATGGGATCGAGCCCCACATCAGGCTCCTCCACTATGAGCCTGCTTCTTCCTCTCCCACTCTCCCTGCTTGTGTTCCCTCTCTCGCTGGCTGTCTCTATCTCTGTCGAATAAATAAATAAAATCTTAAAAATAAATAAATAAATAAAAATTATATATATATATAATTTTTTTTTTCTTTCCAGGAATGAGCAATATGCACGAGAACACAAGAACTTAATAATTTAAAATACTTCATTTTGGTGATTTAGCTACTCTTAACAGGACATTGAATAGTGTAAAATACCTTGAGGCTTCTGTCACTTGTTAAATCATTCTTTACACCTTTTAAGATGAAGCAAATTAACTGGAGATAGTAAATAATTAAATAAGTTTTAATAAAATGATTGCTTTATAATTTTAATTCAACATTAGGTAACAATAAATCTCATTTGGCAAATTAGGACATTAAACTAAATTGAGTTTTCCATTATTTACAGACTACGGAGACATATATGCTATTTTTTTTCAAAGATTTTATTTATTTATTTGACAGAGAGAGACAGCCAGCGAGAGAGGGAACAAAAGCAGGGGGAGTGGGAGAGGAAGACGCAGGCTCCCAGCGGAGGAGCCCGATGTGGGGCTCGATCCCTGGACCCTGGGATCACTCCCTGAGCTGAAGGAGACGCTTAACGACTGAGCCACCCAGGCGCCCCATATATGCTATTTATATTTAGGCATGTACAATCTCATCAAAGTCCTACATACAATTATTTCTGTGCTCCTTTAGTCCTTTTGACTGGTTATTGTTTAATTGGACACAGTTACACTAAACAAGGAAAAAAATGTGCCTTAGAGATACCTGGCATTTGTTCATTTCTTATTAACTATGATGATCCCCTTTTCATTCTTCTACATGTCGAGTCATAAAATTATATATAAATATGTGTGTATTATGTGTGCATGCGTGTGTGAAACAGACTGTCCCAGAATTTACCAATGTCATAAACATTTTAAGAAAGGAAATCATAAAAAACTAAAGTGTAGAGCTCAAGTCCTGAAAAAGGTGTTTCGTAAGTGTTAGAATAATTTGACATCTTCTTCATATACTTGAACGCTTTCAGGTCTCACACTCTATGCAACAAGTCCTCAGATACTCCTGAAGCCTAAATAATAACAACCAGTCATGTAAGAAGCGGGGAGTATGCAATATATATATTCTTATTCCATTTGTTACCATAACTTACATTTACTCAGCAGAGTTAATGAATAGCTATAATGCAAAGTATATTATGCTGAAATACAAAATATACATAAGGCAAAGCTTATAGCTGCAGTGATGTAACTGATTGCTGAAGATAATATAAACACGTGCACATATACGTATGTAGATGTGTGTGTGCACATGTATGAAATAGCTTAGTATTTTATATTCGTATGGATACTTCCCACACTTAGCATGATGGCAAGTTAAGCACAAACACAATATTATTTTCAGGCTTTTAAGAAATCACTATAAAAGTTGGAATGTTTATCATTTAAAAAATATCAGAATTCCTGCATTATTAGTTTTGCAGGAATAAGCCTTAGTTAGGCATGCAGGTTGGACTTGCTAGCAGGGATTACGTGCCTAGAAAATCAACATTTGCTTCACTCAGGAATAATCTGGAGCTGTTACCAGTTATTTGTAGCTGGCAAACACTCAGACACATAATCAGATTCTTCACAAGAATCAGGAATACATGAGAGGGAGCTTCTTGAAAGACATGATGGCTGTTCACCTGACACTGGCACAGCTGCTGGAACGCAGCTGGCTTCCTTGTAGGCCAGGGAAGCTTCCCTCTGAGAGGAAGTGCCCTTAGATTATAGTCCCTGCCCTGTGAAGTCCCCTTGGGATGCAGATCTTTTTATTTACATTAAATGATCTAGACTTTGCCTATGTCTATTGGTGTCTTTTAGTCAATTACATTCTGTGACACTAGAGACGACCGTGCCAATAGTTATTTTCATCCACTATTATAAGATTGAATTTTTAATCTTGTGCTGAACTTAATGTTTTCTATGGGACTTATTAAGAGGCAAAAAAAAAAAAATAAGGACAAAAGAAGGAACAAAGAAAAAAAATTTGTGCACTCATAGAATTCTGAAGGTTTGTATATTCTACGGAGTTTGGAGATCCAGGTTGTTAGAACTTTAATTCAAAATTTCCTAGAATCAATGGGTTCCCTAACTTTTATTTGTATCAGAGCTTCCCCAGAGAGGTGTGGGCAGAGTGACACCAGCAGCCCTAGTAGCCTCAGGAACACCGAAGCTTTGTGCCTAACTCCAGAGGAAGCACGGAACTCTGTGATTACCAACAAGAATAAAGTATTCCAAACTGTATCAGTTTCTTCCATGGTCGCTGGAAAGGTTTTGTTTGTTCCTTTGAGAATTGAGGAGAAGTTTGTCTTTTTTAATTCTTTTCTCTTTATTCTGTCTGGAAGCTGTTATCGCATGAACCTCCTACCCATGAGCTTGTCCTGAGTACAAAGACCAGTGAGGAAAAAGCAATATACTGCTGACTAAAACTTGCTATCTGAAAGCTGCGCTACCTGCAAACAAACAAACTCATAATCCATTGGAAATCGGCCAAAATATTTGACAAATATCAGTTTGCATATTTACAGGACATAGGACAGACAGCAAACTAGAACCTGAGTTTCTACAGAATGGGGACAGGGAATGGTTAAGCAGTGCCCAGAACTTTGCTTCTCTCCCCACAACTCACAAAACTCATACACAAATGAACTTGTTATCAGTTCCAAACATAATCCTTCCATATCTCAATTATTCTTTCAAATTTAAAGTCAGTTAATCCAATGTGCCAACATCCTTAAATCTAATATAAAAAGAGATGTTTTCGGACTAAATTCTATTTTCCATTTTCTGAGTTAGAGAGCCATAGAAAGGAAACAATATCATTGCTTATTGAAGTGTATAGTTTCATCTAATGCATTCATATTCTTAAAGACTTTGCCACCATGTATTCAACAAATTGTACATCAATTAAAACTTACAGCAGCACTACTGGACTTTGAACAGATTGTGTTTAGTTTGCTGCTTCTCTTTTGGCACTATCTGTACCAACTGCCATACCAGTTAGCAGGGCATTTTCTAATAACCCAACGTCAGGAGCAACAATAAACTTTTTTTTTTTACATTTAGAAATTTAGGTACTTTTAATACTAAAGGCAAATTCAAAGCACACAATGTCTACATTTTTTTTTGTCAGAACTGTAACAGTGATTTCAATACAAATAGTTAAAAATCGATCATATTTAACTCTCACAGTTAAACCGTTTTCTGTTAAGAAAATCAAACAAAAATTCAGTACGTAATATTTGAATTATCTCAATATTACTAGATAATTAGGTAATCTACTCTTACAACTTCAGATATGCAAACATAGCATTTCAATGATTAGGTCTCTACAATTTAAGCAAAGGGATGCTTTGAAATAGGAGGATTATTTGGGCAGAGGGCATGCAATTGACTGAAGTAGTAACAAGAACTGTGAGGACAAGACTATGGTAATCTGAATTAGCAATTACTCCCAGTCTCCACTTTGCCTCATTGCACATGGCCAGTTTTTAACCATTAGATTTGTTGATTCCTTGGTATTAACCAACCACATAATACCGTCATAATCATCACACACACACGCACACACACACACACACACACACACACACACACACACTGATGCTGTTCTTTCCCATGAGTATTAGCTCAAGCAATAGGCAGATTTAGGGAAAACTACAGTTTCAATTGGCTAGTGACAAGGTAGAAACATTTTATCCTAAAACAGTTCTAAAATTCACTTCATTTTACTGGCAGAATAATCATATCTGTTCTTCCCTTGTCCCCCAGTGGAACACATAGAAAAAAAAAATTACTTACACTGGACAATGAGCTGCACCAAAGCTTCTCTTGGTTTCACGTTAAATCCATTGTACTGGCTGGTCTGACATCTGTACATTCCTGACATTTCTCTAGATACATTCACAATCCTCAGTGTTCCGTCATAACTCTCCATTTGCATTGACCCATCAGGCATTGCAACTTCTTTATCCGCTCTAGACCAGAGGATGATGGGTTTAGGTTTTCCAGTTACTTGACACTGCAGTTCTATTGTGTCCCCTTCTCTGGTGACCAGAGGTGATTTTTCCTGTGGAACAGTCAGATTGGGTGGAACTTGAAATGGGAAAAAGAAAATTTTTCAAGGTTAGTATAAACTGGTAAAGCATATTCAAACACAGAAAATCATAAGGAAACAATTTCTGCTGGTTGAAGAAGTGTGACAATTCAGATGACAAAAATAATAGAGACCCTGGGAGTCAGTGGCACATACTCTCACTTAAAAGAATGCTGAATTGTTTTCCTACAACTCTCACAAATGAGGTCTTCAAACATTAGCAAAATAAATAAAGCATTAAATTGGAACATGAATGGTCAGCATAAGAACGATCTACTCAATGACTTGTCATTATCAAGCCATTAACTGGGTTTTTAACATCTGTATTTCACAGAAGAGTGATCCTGCTTGCTGAAGGTAGGTTTTAGCTTTTCAGTCTTGTTTCCTATGCTGTCGTCTCTTACCCAAGGATGCTAAAAGAAAGGGATAAGAGACATTATCAACTTAGGTGGCACAGTCAATGCAAGTAATAGGAAAAGGAAAAAGAAGAACCTTGAATATAAAATCAGAAGTTTTGACTCTGGTACAGAAACTGTTGCCAAAATGCTAAAGGTTGCGGTTTGTTTTCTCCTCAGTGGAAACGGAATGGAACAATCCACTCACCGTATTCTTCTCCTTGGACTTTTAGTATTTTTTTTTTTTTTAACATTTGCATTTCATACAACTTCCTTCTAAGACATTTTGAGATCATTGTAAATAGTTTGTCATAATGTGCCTCTATTTCTGTAGAATTAATTTTAGGTGAGCTTTCCAAAACATAGTTCAACAATATAAGTATTGTAACTTTTTCAGGTAAAGCGAATTTCTGATTTTACTGAAGATATTTATGAGAGGTTCATTTTACTGGAAATTACGAACTGGAGTGTATTTATGTTAGGGTTTAGTGAAAAGCATGAACCAATAAGAGGCAAGTACTACTGATGTGTTTTATCACAAAGGGTATCACCTGTCCCGCTGAAGACTTATTTCTTATACCAATGTACATGAAATGCATTATATTTGTGCAATAAAACACCTATCAAAAAAGTATGGCTAACTTAGAACACCAGAATAAGAATAACCAGAGACACCTGAAACATTCTATTCTTCTGATAAATACCATGTGCTCCATTTGGAGGTCGTACTGCATATATGGATAAAAGGCAAAGGTTTACTCTTACTTCTATCATGACTGTGTTCCAGTGCCCAGGAACAAAAGCAAACATAATTTTAAAATTATTTTTCAACTTTGGTTGAAATGTCATTGCTCTTATCACACCTAGAGAAAAATCAAGTCCAAAATGATAAGTGAGCTAATTATCTTGCTATTTAAATATCTCCATATCTATTTTTTTAATTCCTTCTATTTAAAAAAAAAAAACTAGTTAAATAGTGCATATATCTTAGAAATTAGAAAATATGAAACACTAATCACCACCTTCTTGAAGTAGATACATACATTCCAGAATCTGGCATTAAAATACATCTTTTAAAATGGTTACATTTTTAAAACCTACATAATTAATTTGATTAAATTATTAACTTCTGTAAATATAAAAAAAAAAAATAAACGATTTAGTTAAATAATTTGTTCTTTTTGAAATGAACCATGAGGGAATCATGCAATTCTAAGCAGCAGGATGGGGAAGAAGCTATAATATTTACTCACCCTCCATGAGAAATCACACACAAAGACAGCAACAACCTCTGCATTTAACAATAAGTATGCCCCTACTATGTGCCAGGCATAATTAGAGGTTTTTACATTTTCATTCCCTTGATAATCCTAAGGACCAAATGTTTAATATTAAAATTTAACAAATGAGAACACTGAGAATAAGAAAGGATAAATGCTTTGATTTGAACAAAATTCAAATTGAGGCTAATTTATAGCAGGTGGCCAATGCTGCAACATGACCCCTGTCGCACTCTCCAGTAAACTATGGTGTCTGGAATGAATAACTTGAGTTAGCACGTGACCCCCTCCTCCTGCTCATTACTGCTGTGCTCCCAGGGAAAACTTGTACCAATCTTCCCTGCCTATCTCTTGGTCACTGTATCAGGGACAATAAAAAAGAGCCAAGGAAGAAATGTGAAGGGGTAAATGACACATACTTTGTAAATTACCTGACCTATTTTATATCTTATATATCTATATTTATCTTAAATACCAATCAATATTAGAATATTTCATGTGTATGTCAAAATTGCCAGCCCAAATATATATTCAAATTCTGATAAATCTTTGTGAAATAAATGAAAATAAATGATAAATTAGAAGATTATTTAATGGTGCTATTATTTGAAATCTTTCTTCCTTATCCCTCCCAAAAACAAGCCATAAGACCTTGGCCAAACTTAGTGACTCTGAGTATTAATTTCTTCATTTTCGAAACTAAAAATTTGTATGTTATGAGGTCTAAAGCTATTAATGTTCTGACTATAAAAACAAATAGTAGAATTTGAAGACAGAAGTGAAATGAAAGTGTTTATTTCTTGGCTTAATAAGATGAATATTCAAAGTAACACAGTAGGCAACTCTAAATTAAAAAAACACGATGGACTAGCTATATAAATTTTTTGAGTTTATCATGCTACATAGTTTTAAAAAACTATGGTTTTTTTATACATTTATTTATGTTATTTATTTAGGTAAACTTTCATCCCTACATAATCAAAATTACAGAAATGTAAGCCTCAGTTTTAATCTAGATTAAAATAAAAATAGATTTTAAAAATAAATTAGCCCAGGTTTTGCTAAACAACAACAAAGCCCAACTAAAATATAGTTTATTTTGGATCTCTTCCATGAGGCTTTTAAAATCTTGGAATCAGAATTAATCTTTCTTTGCAACTTTCTTGGTGAAGAAGACTCTTTTCAAAGCTTTGATAGGCTCCCCCCCCCCCACACATTAAATTTTCCATTCTCTAGAATTCTGTAGTCAACTCTCTTAATTATTACTATAAATCTCCCTGTTAGGAGCTCTCATTTTTTTCTCATGGATTTCTCTCTCTTATATGTTGATAATACAAATTCTAACTTTATCCCAAGGCTCTTTCAGTCTATGATTGCGGCTTAATTCTATATCTCAAAAGTCTTTCAAATTCCCAAACCTAAATGCTATTTGTTTCTTGACTAAGTTTCGTAGTTAATTATCAACACACCTCATCTGCTAACTGAAAGCCATAGAGTTTTCTTGGTTTTACCATCTCCTCTTGCCCACCACATCCAATCAGCTGCATTGGTTCCTCATTAAAATGTCTCTCATAACTGCCTATTTCTTTTCATGGCTATAGGTAGATTGCTTAGAATTCATCATTTTCTCTTCTTGTGACACTACAATAAGTAGTCTCTGTTACCAGTCTAATTCTTCCAGCCTTTCTGCTACCCTGTCAGCTGCTTTATTATCTTAAATACAATCTTGTTCAGTCACTATGAAAACTATAGTCCTCATCGAGAGTGCTCATCCTACTACTGTTTTAATTAAAAAAAAAAAAAAAAGAACCTGAAAACAGACTGAGTCATTAAATAAATCGTGGTACAGTCACGGGATAAACTATGATGCAGCTTTCTGGATAATGATGTCACAGAACTACACCTCTTGATAAAGATGCTCATATTGTTAAGAAAAGCATCTTAGTGAAGAGTATGAACAGCTATAACCACTGTGATTGAGTGAGTAAAAGATGTTACTGAGCAACCCAAACAGCAGTACCAAGTTTTTATACCAAAAAAGACATAGGGCGATGAATGTTAGGAAGGAACTTCTTTAAAGGAAGAAAACATAGACTTTAGATTGTTAGTATCTAGCACCCTATTTCGCATGCGATAGGAACTCAGTAAAGCATGTTATGCTGAATATACAAATGAAAGACAAGGAGGCAATTGTGCACTGAGTCAGGGAAGAGCGAGAGGCATACATGGGGAAATCTAGAGAGAAATAAATCAGAAGGAACTATACCAAAGCACTAACAGTGGTTCTCTCTCAGTGTGGGGTTATTGATGAATTTCACTTTCTTTGTATATTTCCCTTCCTCTTTCACTCTCCTACAACAGGTGCAATGCATAGGAGCATGTTACAGGTTCCAAGAGGCTTAGAGAAACCTGAAATGGTAATGCAATCTATTTCCAAAGCTCATCGGATAAAAACTCCACCTTTTAATAACACAAATCTATCACCTGGGCATGGTAATCTGGACAACACAGTCTGAGAAACGCTCACTCCTAGAACGTTCATTCTCTTGCAGTTTCACTGACTGGTGAAACCTCAGTTCTCTTGAACAAGCCCTTCTTTTCCTGTGTCCAGCATATCTGGCCCTTGCTGACTTCTAGGAGCCCCTGCCTGCCTCACGTGCTGAGATTCAGTTCAAATATTACCACTTTTGTGACAACTGCCTACCGCTTAGACTGGGTTGTTTGCTCACTCTTCCTGGCCACAAATTACACTGTGTACTTGTCTGACCTGTACTTTTGGCTTTGTCCTCTCTTTTCTCCCACATCTATGTCGCTGACCGGACAGCTCCCTGAAGGCACAGAGTGCCATCTCCCTCAGAGTACACAGTGGCACTCTACCTCTAAAGTGCCCTGCTCTCCTGCTTGGCACAAACCAGGAAGTCATGAAATAACTGAAGAAGGGAGGGGGGGGGCAGGAGGGCAATAGAGTAAGAAGGGGAGGGCAGGAGGGCAAAGAGTAAGAAGGGGAGGTAAAAGGCTGTGTATATAATAGAAATAAATATAAGACATAAATCATGAAGATTTTAAAACCAAAGCAATAAATAATGAAGTGTAGTCCTTCTATAATTAGTAGCCGATGTAAATGTAGCAGAATCTTCTGCAAAATATATTGTTAGTATAGATTTCAGATGTGGTATATCTTGAGATGTATGTGGGTGTGTGAGAAAGTTGAGAGTCAAACAAGGACTCTTCCGGTTTTTCTTTTCTTTCGCCTTTCATTTAAAAATCCAAATAGATATAACTGAACATAATAAAAAAATATATAAATAAAAAAGAAGATATGATTCCAAGCCCTTCAAAAAAAACATCTGAATAGATACATTGTAAATTAAAGAAAAAAAAGGAAAGAACTAGCTTGAGGACATGCCATTTATCATTTGTCATGATGTGTTTTACATCCTTTTTTTAAATCAACTAAATTATTTTTTTCTTGAAATATTGTCTCCAGTGAAAGCATCACACTAAGTAGAAAATTTTGAAATGTCTGCACCTTGTGAGATCCACATTTATCCATAGTGTACTCAGTAGAAAAAAATTCCTCCTGGTAAAAACACAAAGGTACATTTTATAACATATAGATTATGCATGCCCTGATTTTGATTTTTCTTATCTAAAATGCTACTGCAGAAGACGCTATAATCAGGGAGACCTGAAGAGCATGCTATGACACCAAAGTTTCTCATTCCAAACATAAATACATAGACAAGTAATTTACACTGGTTTTCTGTCAACATTCCCATTGTATCACAGACTGTGAAATAAAACAAATACAGAAAATTCAAATGCTTTCATTTCTTCATTGGGAAGGAAGCTGAGGAAATTTAATCTTTAGTCATTACTCAGAAAATGACTGGCCTAATTTCCTCACTCGCAAGAATGCAGGGGAAAGTTAGCTCATCTGAGCTGTATGAGAAAATATGCTGTCTGAAACAAACACATCATGATATGCTTATTATGGACTTATTGGCTTAAAACACATAACTATTTATAGTCTACTCCAATAGTAGATATTGAAACAGAGCACATATTTTTCACATAAAAAATTATAATAAAGTAAGTAATAAGTAGAATTTCCTCCAGAAGGACAACCAGACTCCCACTTTCAAGAATCCTAAAATAAGTATGGCATTAATTTAATTATACTTGAATTTTAGGGAGAAATAATTTATAACACCTATGTATGTTTTAAATTAAAATGTATAATCTATATTTAAAACATAAATAAGACTTCAAAAAATGTGTGTTTATAAAAGTGACCCCTAGAGGTCAGAATTTAGGAATTCTCAAGCTGACCAGATGTATGTAAAGAAATGTAAAAAAGTAAGACTCAAGTGAATACTGAATTTGTAGATATAATTAATTCAAATGAGTCAAATCTATTTTTTTGGTAATCTTCAAAAACAACATGTAAATTTTAAAAATTTACTATAGACTGCATGTGAGTTTCATCCTTGGTGATCCTTGGGACTCCAAGGTTAGTAACATCCTTATTTCAGACCGCACAGTTTTAAAGAAAAGATATTCTGTGAGACTTGAATGCTTTCTCAGTGTCCACATCAACAGTCCTTAATCTATTATTTGCTAACTCATTACAGATTAGCTTTCTAAGTATGAGACAGGCACAAGGATATATTCAAATTTCGGAGTTTTGAAAAATCACAAAATAATTTTACATGGATGTAAAGAATGGAATAGTTTGCGATTGCAATAGTTATTGATGGCACATCAGTAATGACTTCTCATAACGGTCTATGGATAAGACATTAGTTAAGTGAATTTGTCAGCATGCTTGTTGTAACTACTCATTTCTCTTCCACTCAAAAAGTATATTCAGTATAAGTGAGGATAGTATCATTACTCTAATCCATATTTTAAAACCTCCGTATTGGAAAACCCTATACTGGAAATAGTCTAATCTAATCTAATCTAAACCTCACAGTTGATGTTAACACATTACTAAGAGTGGGAACAACTGCCTTGAGACATGAAACATATAAGCATGTGATGTTCTGAGGCCACTGGGGAATATTCATACAACTATATAAGGGAAATTCAAGAATTTTCTTCAACTTAAAAATATTTCCAATCCAAGCCAGCAAAATACTTTTAAAACTAATAAGCTTGACCCATTTTCTTAACTAATATGTGTCAATTAAAATATTTAGTAAGGTGTGCTTAAAAATTTTTCAAGGTAACAAAAGAAATCCAGCACGCTAAAGGCTTCTCACTTACAAATGAACCTGCCAATATTTGCTTCCTTTTAGGGACCGTGACTGGTAACATAAAATGTCTGATGAAAGACAGCAATGCTTTACCACTCATTTCTCATGAAAGGAATAAAAATCCCCAATGGATACTTATTGGAAACATTTCCTATTTTGTAAAATCACAGAGATAGGTAATATGGTGAATTACATGATAGGTAGCACATAGAATGTTTTCATAGTTGTTTTTTAAAATATGCCAAACTTCTCTGAGCCATAGGTTAATATAATATGCGATGTAATATAATATAAATATATTAAATGCTGTGCTTCCTTCTGGATTATTTCCCCCCTTCAAATGAATTACTAAACATAATTGATTAATGTCTTTCCTCTTAAAAAGTTCTTCCCCTTTCTGCATTAAACTTCAGCAAAAATCTTGTCATTCCACTATTCAAATATCTTCAGTAGTTTTTGTGTTCTAGGATAGAGGTCTAAATCCCATTGTTTTCCCTCTTACCTGCCAAACTTTATTAAGCTACAGTATTTCTGTGAAAAGTTCTCTATTCAATTTAGGCAGGTCTTTGGGTTCTCTTAACATTTTTGGCTCATTCCCTTCCTTCCTTCTCTAGAAATTACTTTACTCTCATAATACCCATCCAATCACTTCCCATTGTTTTAAGGCCCAATTTAAGTTTCCAGTGTCCTTAAGTCTTTTTGACTTCTGTATCTTTTATTTATTCTCCATGTCTCTGATCACAGCATATCTAATTTATTCTATAAATGTCAGGACAAAATGCTCTCTCCCATCCTTACAAATGTAGCTCAAATGTCCTGAGGTCAGCACCACATTTTATCTACTTCCTTGGTAGCTTCCACACCATGCGACATTTTAAAGTATTTCAGAGGTGCTTGATACATTCTTGATTGACAGATGGAGCACCAATTCAGAAATGGGAAGAACTTATTAAGAAAACCACTGATGAATAATCACCTCTTGATTATCCAAGGCTTAATTATAGAGTATATGAATTTCAAGATCATTTTTTCACACATTAACTCTTTCTATTTTTTTTAATTAGAAAAACCACAATAACAACAACAACAACAACAATTGGTTTCTTTAAAGTTAGCAATTCTGCTAGATTTTAATTTGGTCACAGTAATGATACAGGGAGAAAAATATCAGAAGCATTTGGTAGTATTGAGTAATTTGTCCATGCTATGGCTTTCCTCTATTAGCAGTAAAGAAGAGGCTATTTGGCTCTACAACAGAATGTCCACAGGGACCCATATTCTAAGACTTGTATTATAGTCTTGTGGGCAAATCATATATGAAGCAGGCACTTATTTTTAAACATTTCCTTACACCAGATGGTAAGCCTACTGTTTCTGTCCATGACATGAATACGCAAAAATACTTCTCCCATCACACTCTGTAAATAAAAACTGCTTTTTTTTTTTTTTTTTAGTTTTGCACTGACACAAGATTTTTTCTTTTACTGACTCACCTATGATAAGTCAGGAGATGCAAACAAAACAGAACTGACAGTTATTTTGCAAATCTAGCAATAGAGCTGGAGGAAAGCACGTATTAAAAACCGCCCTGAGATTGAAATACCATGGCATTTGCATTTGGAAATTCTACGGGGAAATGTACATGCGTACAGACAGACATATACACACTGCTTATTTCTGGAAAACCTGTAAAAAATCTTATTACAATGGCATTGTTAGTTATTTGAAACATATGGGGAGAAGCAGGATCTTGGAGGGTAGCAACTCTGGAAGGTTTAGTATTGGAAGATGGGGGACCTGCCGTGCCATTCAATCAGGAAAACAACTTTGGCAGGCAACAGTGTGGCTGTTCCAACTTCCCTCTCCCAGCAGGTGTTGCTATGGCACAAGAATAGTCTCTGAGGGATTCAATAGAACACAAAGTGTAAGATGAAAGAACAAAATAGAAAATCACTCTCTAAGTGGCATTCATATTTTCCCTGCTACACAAGCTACAAGACCAGTTGCAAAGAAACACAGGTTCCATTCTTGCTGCCTCATAAATACATAAGTGAATGGGAACTTAAGCTAAGGGCTGCTTATGCAGCGTTTGGTTAAATGTAGTTTTCAAGTATCTGGCATTGTTAGGATCTTCATGTAATTTGCTTTTCTGACTTGAGCTTCTAAGAAAATATCTTCTAGAATCATTAAGATTAAGTCTGTATCAAGAAGAAAATTTTCTACTCACCTCTTTGGAGAAAGACATGAAAGCATACCTTTTTTCCCCCTGTTTTAAATTTCCCTTCCCTGACTTACTGTATGTGTTTCTCAAGCACTGAAATATAGAAATGACTGGCCATTCATTAAGTATGTAAAGTCTCTCATGTAGAAAACCTTTTTAAAAAACTAAATTAAGAAAAAAACGGAGCAAGATAGTTCTGCTTGCTAGTCGCTCAAATTATGCTAAAATTTCAGCAAGGTAGGAATCTGGACTAGACTGAGAATGTTGGAAGAAAATCGGACTGCAAAAGAAGCACTTACTTTTTTTCTGTAATAAGAAGGGAGTATTATAAGAGTTAAAACATCATATAAAATACTAAGATCTTTACTAAAACATGACTAGGTTATTTGACAAAGAGATAATCAATCTATAACCATTTCTGGGAAGTAGGGGACTAATTCTTCAACTCAATTTTCTGTTATTCAAATTCCCTTTCACTTTTGGTAGGTGTTTTTTTATTTTTTAAAGTAAAGCTGGAAAATGACAGTTATTTGGGTATAAGCAATCGATTAAGAATTTCAGCTGTATAAGTGGGATACTGCATTCTAAACATTTGTTATAGAAATTAAAAATAAGCAGGAGAGAGTGCTATAAAATTAGCTCAGAGATCACCAATTCCCTGCAATTCTCGTATTCTGTAACATATTTGTGTCCTTGCCTACTTGCTCTTAAAATGGTTTATCCAAATACATTTACATGTGTGCACAATCCCTTAAATCAATAACAAAAGCAGGGCTGCAGGTCTGAAAACTTACGTGTTACTTTAGAGCTAACACCAATTCATTCTGACACACCTTCTAGAGCCCCTTCAATAGATAAATATCCTTAAGACTGAGGGCAAGAGAGATAAATTAGGCCATTCCCTACCTTCAAAAAGTGCACCATGCATTATGGAAACGGATAAATAGGGAGGATTCTTTATAACTGGTAACTGCTCATAATTACTTTTAAATCAGAAGCCCCGTTCTAGTGGACATGGAAAGTTTGAAAGAGTTGTAAGGGTACAAGATTAGAAATTTTACTTGGGCTCAACCCATCCCACTTTCCAGCTGTGCAGTTTTAGGTCATCTTAATCTAGTCTCTTAATCTGCATACAAGGCTGATGAAAAGGAGAATTTAATGATAATTTAAGATACAATGGTATCATGCACATTAGAGTATCCTCTGAACTGTGAAGTACTTTGAATTGTGTAATATACTTGTGAAGAGCAAGGTTCAGGTCTGGCAGCCTAAATTTAGATCCCAGCTCTACCACCTACTAGGTGCTTTGGAAAAGCTCTCTAACCTATGTCTCTCAGTTTACTCTAAAAAAAGTGAGCATGATAGTACCAACTTTACATTTTTTAGGATTAAACAGTGTAATATACATAAACCATTGAGCACAAGGTCTAACATATAGTAAACACTCAATATATGTTAATTATGTTTTCTTATTATTGCCTTTTATTGGTGTGATATCAATGACTATATATTTTATTGTTTCTCTTTTCTTTTTTTTTTTAAGATTTTATTTATTTATTTGTCAGAGAGAGAGAGACCACAGGTGGGGGAGGAGCAGGTAGAAGGAGAAGCAGGCTTCCTCCTGAGCAGGGAGCCCAACACGGGACTTGATCCCAGGACCCTAGGATCATGACCTGAGCCGAAGGCAGACGCTTAACTGACTGAGCCACCCAGGCGTCCCTGTTGTTATACATATATTTCTATATTGAAGGCAAAGGTCTTGCTTTATTCATAACCACGATGTCTCAAATATTGAACATGGCTACACACAGGGCCAAAGAAATATTTTATAAGTAATATATCACATTGCCATTGTCAGTTGTTTTGGAGATACATATGCATTTCTTTTTTCTTTTCCTGGAAAAGATAAAGACCACTGGATATATATATTCATTTCAGATGAAAACACTATTTGAAGAAGATAGCATTTTGGAAAGGACAGGAATGAACTTTTAAAAATCTGAACAGAGGTCTCCCCTACTGCCATCCAAGAAAAGAAGACCACAAATTTCTTTCATTAGACACCATAATTTGATCCGCGTGTTTGGATATTATCCTAAAATGGCACAAAATACGGATATCCCAGCTCTCATTCTGCTTCTATGAAGTAAAGAGGTTTAGACATTCCTAAATACATCTATCCCTCCCTTATGAGAATGACAAAATGTCAGTGCTGTCCATTTTCACAAAGGTCAGGGTGTTGCCATGAAAACCACGGATCATGTCTGATCATGTTAATTATGTGATTGCTTTCCTGTGGATGAAGGAATTCTAAATTAAAAGGATGATAAGCTATAAATTATATATAAAATGCATTTTATGAAAGCATAGCAAAAGAAAGATGCTTTAAAGCCATCTACAATTTATTTTACTTTCCAGAGCAACTGTTGCTCTCAGTGGTAAACTCTGCAATGCAGAATGGCTAGAAAAATCAATTTGCTTCTATAATAAAAAGGCCATTTGTCTACTTGTAGAATCCATGTGACATTGTTAGGCCCCTTATAAATGATCACTCTGGACAATGCCTGTGGTTTACAAATTCCCTAATTACACCACTGATTGTGTATCATTGAATATGCCTTATCCTGTGAAAATAGACACTACTGCCATTTTAATAAACATTTTGACATAAAATGAAGCTGGCTCTTTCACGCTTTGTCAAGAGCAAAATGAAACAACCAGTGAACACAATGTTCCATCAACAGATCAAAGCCACATGTTCTTTGGGGCAAATGAGGTTTAATTAACAGATCTGTTAGTAGGTAACTAACTGGTCGATTAAAAAATAGGAGGAGGGCTTTTTTCTATAATACATGAATAGTTTATTAACAGATACTCTACCAATGCATGATTACATTTTATGATCCCTTTGTCTGTAGAAGTATAGAATGATACAATAAAAACATGAGCCTAATTTTAAAACGACATAAAAACTCATAATGCCATTGATTGGAATGATACATAACTCATTCTGAGCTAATATGTGAGTGTGAATAGAGTTTAGTACCATTGTATTAATAGGGTTTTACATTGCATTTTATTCCTAAGCAAGGATGTTTCTGCTTAAATGTCAACTAAATATATTTTGTTTACAAGTATTATTTAGACAGACTTGGTGTAAGTGGACCACTTATGTTTCATCTGTAGTGGACTCTAATTCAGACTAAATGCATTTTAGATGCAGACATTTCAACTGCCTGTCATTTTATTATTTCTACTTCACGTATTTAAATTACCAGTATATTTCATGCTGTACATAGAACCTTTCTTTAAAGTGCAATGATATGCTTCACATTTCACGTCTTTTTAATCTAGTCATCACTGAGAGAACATCTCTAAAATTTGGGAAATTCTGACGTATTTGCCTGTCAGGCACTTGAGGGCAGCCCAGTGTCCTTAGTGCAATGTCCCTGCAAATCACTGTCACGTCCCCTTTTCTAACACTTTTCAGTCCTGATCCTAACCTGCTGCTCGGGCTGACTTTCACCCAATTGCTTAGTCAAAGATGTATATGAAAGGCCGACACAATGTGATTTGAGAATTCTGAGATGAATTCACTCATCAAAAAAACCTTTCTCACAGTTTATCTCAGGAGCCTGAAAGCTCATGGCGTGTGCTTCATTCCACTGAGAGGCTGTGTGCTTTCTACAAAGGACCTGGGTTTTGCAGCCAGAAATGACCCATGTTCAACACTTTCCTGCACTTCTTAGAAACTCTGAGGCCTAGTGTACAGTGACTTATGGTTTCTAAAGCTCAAGTTTCTCCTCTGTAAGATGAGTATGACCACAGTAGTACCTACTTCAAACGGTGTTCTGAGGATTCACTGAAGTACTCATCGTAATGTGCTTATTAGCCCAGGGGCACCTGGGTGGCTCAGTCGATTAAGCATCCGACTTCGGCTCTCGTTATGATCTCAGGGTCCTGGCCTTGAGCCCGGCGAGGATTCCCACCTCAAGCCCTGTGTGGAGCTCCCCGCTCAGCAGGGACTCTGCTTGTCCCCTCCCTCTGCCCCTGCTTGTGCTCTCTCTCTCAAATAAAATATTTTTAAAAAATGACGTGTTTAGCCCAGCAACTGGAATATAATAAACACTCCAAATATAAGTATTCTACGTTATGTGGTCTATAATTTACTTGGAATCTTCAGCATATAGTAAAGCTTTGCTTCTTAAATTCTGTGTGGTTATATAATGTGTGTGTTCACTTTCTAGGCTGCATGCTGACATTTCATGCATTTCTCTGTGCTTTTGTTATGCTGCAATAATTTTAAAAAATGTTTCACCATAAACAATGTGATCTGTGCTTGTGTGCTGTAAGTTTTAAAGTGTATTCTAGGGTTACCGTTAATATTTAAACTATGCCACTCAGACCCCAGATGGGGTTAAGTAGTATTTTAAAGATCCAAACCCTGGGTCCACTCTTCTCAGGGAGATGGGTAAGTATAATTGTGTCGCGCTGCACGAGAGGATTTTTAACCTGGCATAACATTGAAAGCGGTCTTCTTTGGTGAAATGAATACCCTTCAAGCTGTGTTCCTTGGTTAGAATAGGATAGGGCCTCACTCTACTTTTGTGAATATAAGACTGACAAATGGGACCTAGCATCTTAACACTCTTTGGAGTGGTGTTCTCAGAGTAGGGGAGAATGTCATGTTCCGTCATCCGCAGAGGGCATGGTCACATGATCCAACTAGAGTGTTACCCGAATCCCTCCGGAATATTTTAAGACCTGCCTTTCATGCAAAACCCTTGTCAAAGAGTGTAACTGAGTTCAGAATTGCTGAGAAATACCTATTTATGATATATAACACTTTACAGCATGCTGCAAGCTCTTACACTGGATTTTGAATCTGAGATTGTAAGCTTAAATCAGAAAGTGGCTATAGGAAGTAAGCAATACCTAAGTTTTGGGGCCCATTTCCCTCTCTAGAAAAGGAAGGGTATTAGGTAATCAAGAAGTGTCCACAAATATTTAAAAACCATGCCAGTAAATGAGACATTTAGAAACATCTTAAACATGTTTACAAAGTAGGTGTCTGGGGACCTGCCCCAATAATCTTTTATTTTAAAAATAGATGTTCATAATTCATAAATATCCCAAAATTACATCACCAAAATTCCAGTTGTAATAATTTTCGTTAAATAAAATAAATTATTTAAATTATTTAAATAAAATAATTTATTTAATCTCTTTCCTAATTTATTTAAATAATTTAAATAACTTATTATTTAAATTATTTAAACAAAATAATTTATTTAATCTCTTTCCCAACTTCCCTGATATGCCACGATGAAAGATGAGAAATTAAGACAATGAAAATTAGTGAGATCCTTTTACTAATAAAATGTATTCATTTGTAAGCACATTCTTTGGGGAAAGTTCTTTGCACTAATGGTAATTTTAATTTTTTATTTTGGACCTCTTGAAAGAAATAGCTTTGATTTAAGACATTCTAAACTGTAAAATGAAACCTACAGGCTACAAACAAATTAAATCACTAAAATAATTGTTCTATCTGATGCCAAAAGATCTAGGCTTCTAGAGCTTCCGCTCCACAACAGCAAAATGGTGAGCAAACTATTAAGTCTACGGATCTAGTCTCCATGGCTATTTCTATCCATTTCTCTGTTCCTCAGTGGTTAATGGTAAACTGGTAGTGTCATCTACAAACATAAAATTCTGAAGTGCGATCATAATTACATATATAATGTTACTTCCCAAAATTCTCTTCTCCTATAGCTGAAAGATCCAGAGTGAGTTTTGGTACTATAGCTTTAAATAATATATCCTAATTTATACCCCATTCTTAAATAAAAATTTGATGGAGACATTTATTGTTCATCAGTTAATGAATATATTGTCAAAAGTATTTATTGAACTCTAGTAAATTATTGATAGTTATAGTTTTAAATGCAAATTATGAAACTAACCAATGGTGTCCTGTCCTCATTAGAGAAACCTATATTTTGTGATCGAAAATTCAAATAATTCCAATGTCCCCATTGCTTGGATTTTAAAAGGATGAAGAGTATAGGAAGCATAAATTGGGCATTCTTTTGTATTTCTCACTGACCTGTTCTTATCTTAATGTAATCCAGGAATTTCAAAAACTGTTTAACTCTGCCAAATGAAGAAAATACTCAACACATAGAATAGAAATTATACAATAGCTAATTAACTACTATAACTATAACTATAACTATAACTATAACTATATATATATATATATATATATATATATATATATATATATATATATATATAAAACTACTGTAACTAAACTATAACCTATAAGGTAGAAACTTTCTTTTGATATTTGGGGGAAAGAAGGGCATTTTAAGATGAATAATTGGAAGAAAACTATGAGTCCAATATTATTTCCAAAATTACAGAGATTCAGTTGTATGTGAGAAAACACTGATTACAAACATGATTAATGTTTATTGAACTATTGCAGGAAATCTTTGCATTTAGGCCCTCCCCCCAAAAATAAGTAGCAAAAACACTGATACAATTCATGCCTGTCAAAACAACTTATAACTTACTAATAGGGCCAACTAAAAACATTTCAAGTATTCCCTATCACTCCTTTAAATGATCTCACTGCAAAAAGAAGTAGTGTAAACGTTACTTTCTGTAAATCTCTCTCTCTCTCCCCCTTCATTCCACCCTTCCTCTCTCTCTCCCTCAATTCACAAGCCTTTCACTTGAAGGAAAATAAGAGCTGCTTCCATTATCAAAATCCATGCATCATTATTAAAGTATCTGGGGCAACTACCATCTTTTACACAGCTCTTCATGCTGATGAAGACGTATTAGAGGCCCTAAAGATGCTGTAAATACATACATTTTCCCCCAGATATTCCCCAGTTCCACACAAATTGAGGAGCTCTTTTTCCTTGATTTCCATTGACCACTCTGTTACTCATTCCCGTCATGGTTTTTGCTTTTCTCCACCACTTCCTTGGATATCTTTAATCTTTGCTTCATAATCTCTTCTTGGGTAAGCTCATCCTCTTCTAATTAAGGCAACTGCTTGTGAAATTCATGTTTTACTCATGACCTTTCTCCTGGTCATCAAACTTGATTTTTTAATTGGTCACCGGAAACACAAGGATGACTTACCAACCCCTCAGCTATAAATAGTCCTGAATCAATTTGTCCTCTTAAACGTCTCCCACAGTCTGAAATCTTTCACTCAGAATGTGGCATCACCATATTCTAAACAACTCGAGTATACCATTTTGGAATCACAGTAGCACAATATACTTTGGAAGGGATGGAAAAATTTATGGAAGGCAGTAGTTTTCAACTATGTGTGTTTAATACCATTTGCACATATATACGTGTATGAATTTGGGTCAGAACTTTGTCCAAATATAATCTTACATAGAAGTCCTAATATAAGAGAAATACATGCTTAGCTCTGAAGTTGGGGGAAAAAGGGGGGCGTAAATTCTCAGCTGGTTATCTATCGTTCCTCTGCAGTGCAGTAGTCCTTCAAAATATTTCCCTCAAATCCCTAGCTGTCTTTGGAATACCCACTTAAAAATCAGTTACTCAGGTAACCCCTTTAGTCTACTGATGAACAATTTTGAGGTCCAGACAGACCCAAGGTCATAAAGCTATTAAGTGGTAAATATGGGTCTGGCCCTAAGTCCATGGCTCTGGACATACTGTCTGATGTCAGTCAGCTCTCTCTCACACTGACTTGATATCACTGGCCGCTAACTAAACTGCCCCTTAATGGGAGAGGTTGTGAGCGCTCCTCAGTGTCTCATCTGATTCCTACCAATCGCGTCAGCTGAACAAATAGTCCTTTCCCCCCACCTAAAAAAAAAAAAAAAAAATCTGTACTTTTTTTTTTTTTTTAATATTCCTTTTTTTTTTCCCCCAATTCTATTTCCTCAAACTCTTCCTTAAAAATATTTAAAAGTTGTAGTGGAGAGATAAGGAATCTAAGATGCAAAGAGGTTTACTGAGTTCTCAGATGATGTTCCTGGGTGAGGCTCCTGGTTTTTCTATTACCTAAGCCTTCTGTTATCTTTTCTTCTCTCAGGACACATCCATAAAAGATTGTCTATCCCCCACTGCCTTATCACTTCCTAATAACATTCTTCTGTGCTCTCTCTCACATTATCTCTAAATGAAACTGTTTCATTTCTCCACCCTTCTTTCTCTGTCTCTTTTTGGAACTCTAAAGTTTCATCCAATGAACAGGCCCCCAAACACTAATCTGATCGCATTGCCCCCTTGATAAAATTCTTCTGTCATTCTTGATTGAGTGAATGAAATCTAATTATATTCATTTTCTTCTAAGATCCAGTGACATATAATCCTTATTCTTAATCTAGCTCAGATGCCACCTGCTCTAGGAAACTCTTGCTGATCAGATTCAATAATTTCATCCTACATGTTTCTATATTTCTCTGATAGTTTGTAAATCAACATTAGACTTAATCTGTGATTAAAGTTTTTCAAGTGTATTTCCACTAGGATATCAAATCAATTATGAATTAGATCCTATCCATTTTTATTTCTTCCAATATCTCCTTTCCTATAGTGGTTGTCAAATAAAACTTTTCTGGATTCAATGTGCACTATGTTTCATGAATTAATCCCAGAATTGCAGGTGACAGCTATACTTAATTTCTCTTTGCTGTATTAGAACACTTGGCTTTATTCCTGCTTACACTCTCCGTTGACCTTGCCTCTCAAATTTAAATTTCCAAGCCTCCAGCTTCCCCACTCAGGGCAATTTCTTTAGGGCTGAGAAACTGTGAAGTAAAGGTCAGAGATACCAAATGGAAGGAAAAAATACTGATAATGTGAACCATAAATACTGTGTACATTTCTTGCGGTGACTTTCCTACCTGCATTAAGAAAACTTCAGAAATTTCAGGAAGTTTTTGTGAAGGTTTTTGCCTTAATTTTGTGTAACTTAACAAGTTCTCTCTTAGGTCATTCATCACATTTTAATATGGTACTTGGTAAGCTTTCTGAAGATATCTTTACCTTAAAAATATTCAAGCATGGGTTTTTGACTATTTGAATAGTTGTTAGCAAAGACAACACAGAACCGGATATAATGTCGAAACACCACAATCTCCATGAATGCTACCTGAAACTAAATGACAACAATAAGAAGAACGCAAATAATAGTATTTGATGTGGACAACTGATATTTTCTCACTTAAGAGTGAGTATAAACATCTTTAGAAAACTTTGCTATTTCTACTCTTTTTCTTTTATTATTTTAAGCACACAATCTAAATAGAAGCCATGATAGTTCTACAAGCACAGATTCCTGACAAGTTCCCTAGCCACTCCCAACACTTCTAGATTGTTGCATTTACTTGTCTCTGTAAAAAACATTTAATTTTAAGAATAAAACTTATTTTCAAATAGCCAATGTTAAAAATAAAATATTCTTCTTGGTAAAATTTACTATACCTAAATATGAATTCAATAGCCATGCCCACCACACAGGCTACCAGTAATACCATCCTTCACTGAAAGCACGGATGAAAGGAATTTGGTATCTCTACGAGTATGCATTGCCCAAATTTCCTAAGGAACGTTCTGTGTATGTGGTGATTAAAAACGGTATGTTGCAGTTCAGTGTCTCTCTCAGAAATTCACTAAGTACAATAGCAATTTAAGGCTCTAAGTATCACAGTAAAGATATATGCTAGCCACATTTAGTACCAGGCCCAACACTGTAAAAGAAGAGAACAGACTATGAGAAGAAAGTGGGAAAAGCTGTAGAAGAGATAATTCACTGGTTTTTAGAGCAACAGTCTCCCTACTGACTTACTGCTTGGAATGCTATGCTTCTTTCCGGCCCGTATCAAGGACAGATATAATACCCCTTCCAATAAGCACAAGAGTCAACTGAGAGAGGAAGCTTCAGCACTGAGAGTAAATTGGGTCTGTAAGAACCAGTCGTGCCTGAGGTCAGTGTGAAAAGTAGCCAATCAGCTATTCAGAAAAAAGCAAAAAGACCCCATAATCAGGAGACTCTGAAGTTCAGAAGTGTCTCATTTTTCTAAAGTTGTGTTTTTTTCATTGTCTCCTCAGCCATTCAAAGAAAATTTTTTTAAATGTAGAAACAGATACAAGATAGGTGGAAGAGGTCACAAGCAGAAGAGAATGGCAACAGAAAATCTTGTATATTAGGAATGGGACTTGAGCAATTTCAAGTAACCCTAGGAGACCTTGATGTATAATTCTAGAACTCGGACCACCCTAGCAGAAAATGATCAGCCTAACGAGGGACTCAATAAGATAAACAGATAAATGAGGAATAGAGAAAGACTGAGATTCTGCCTCAATCTATAGAAAATATATTAATGATTGTATAGACAAATAACAGTTATTTGTGGGTTTAACTTAGTTTCCTAATATGTCCACAGAGTTCAGTTTTGTTATTATTTTAATTCTTAATAGAGTTCCAAAATCTAGCTTGGAGCTTAGCACACCATGGCCTGTGGACAAAATATGGCCCACCATCTGATTTTGTAAATAAAGTTTTATTGGAATGCAGTCATGCTCGTTCATTTTACTGTCTGTGGCAGCTTTTCCACTGTAACAGCAGAGTAGAATAGTAGCAACAGAAACCATATAGCTTACGAACCCAGAAATATTTACTATCTGGCCCTTTACAGAAAAAGACTGCTGGCCTCTGTTCTTCACCATTAATTTAGAGGCTAACTTCATAATTTTGGAGTCAAGGAAGAAAATGATCTTTTTCTGGGTCCAGTAACTTAGGAAGCAATTACATAACTTTTGACTGAATGGAAGCTTCCTCTGATCAAAGCACTGTCAGATCTTACACGTGTGGGTCTTACTTATGGCATCCTGTTACATAAAAGGATTTATCATTCACCTATAGTCATCCTACAGAACTTCACTTTTAATCAGCAGAATTATCATGAGTTGTTATTCTTCCTTAACTGGAAAAGGGCGAAGAAGCAAATCAGTGAACTGGACTTAATCATTTTTCTTTTGCCTTCCAGCTCATTAACTATTCTTACTAGTTGTGTACCATATCCCTACGTTATCAAGAACTTCTACTTCACCGATGTGAATACCAGTACAGATATTTGTTAATCATCACAATGATAGTAACCAGTCAGGTCCTCAGCAGCAAAGCTAAAATTTCAAACTGATTTGCTCAGTTGGCCACCTCTGGGCACCTATGCTTATGCTGCTGCCTCTGGTTTAACCCCCTAAATCTAGTTCAGTTTTCTGCTATATGAAATGCTCTTGTATTCTAACAAGGAAGGAAAAAAATCATCCGATCTGTACTGAGTCTTCTGCTCTATTTGCCCACCAGATGTCTCACCCCGAGAATTCCACCCAGTCTCATAGTTTGTATTTGCTAGCATGATGCAGACGCTTCTGAGTTTCCTGTAAACCTACAAGTTTGTCAGGTCACGCAGAGGAGTACATGCAAGCTAACAAGCACGTAAGGACTTTGCCGCAGAACAATACTGGAGGAAGCAATGGAATATTTTTCGCAAGCCTTCTGAAAATTAAATATCTACGATAACAATTCTATTTGTTCAAATGAATAACAATCAGGTGAAAATAATTTGAGGGTTGATTTTAACCGTTGCCAGAATTTTAGGCTTAAATTCACATGCATTTTTCAGTGAGTATGTGGAGATTTTCATTTTACAAAACTGAATTGTAACGATGAAAATTTCAGTGCATTTCTTTTTAACTGATAAGTTACTGTAAATTAATTAATTCAGTTAATTAATTAAGTGAAACTACATTACTGTAGTAATTCACAATTACTACGATGTGGTTTAGTTATTTGCCGTCTAGCCAGGTAAAATATACCTTCAGTAATGACAGCAATAAGATTGAAAGAAAACAATGTAACTTGCTTGTATTAATATCAATTACTATTAATCCTATAGCAAAAGCAGAACATGAAGAATCAGATAATATTCCTGGGACTGTCTTCATCCTGCAGATTTTGCCGACTGTCCCCTCCCTCCAGTGTCACTATCACAATGCTACTTCCATCAAGATTTACCTCAAATGCCATTTTCCTCTGAAACTTTCCTGGGGCCAATACTGAAGAAAGCATTCACAATCCCTCCAGAAGCCTGATCCTTTAAGTACAGCTTCCTTCCCACTATATACTGTGCCTAATTTCTATGTCATCTGATAACTAAATAATTTGAAACTTAGATAGTAAGGTCCTTAAGAGCAAGGCCCGTTTGTCCATAGGACATGGAGCCAAAAACAGAGCAATAAAACAGTAGAAGAATCTGCCAGAAACACAGATTTTGAATAGACGAAACAACAAATTCTTACAATAAATAATGTGAATGTTTACAGAGTCAGGAGGAAAAAAAAACTAATGTTGAATTAATGTGGAAATAAGATATAATCTATCATCACATAGCATAGTTTTTATTATTCAATCAAGTATGAGGCAAACTCCAAAATACATGTAGCATTTCTCTTCAGTTTTTTCTAAAATCAAATCATTATCTTTTGAAAATATTAATAATTCTGTAACCTAGGATTTACCTTCCTGAGGTATTTTATATTTTAATTTTAAAAGTCCTCAAAAGTATATCTAGAGATGTGGCTGTCATTTGAAAAAAAAAAATGGTTTTCTAACTATATTAGGCAGAAATGCCTTATGGAGCCTCACTCACCCTCATCTTAATAAATTTCATGTATGTCTCTTAAACACAGTGGCAACTAGGATTCAATGTAAGATTTTATATGACAAACAAAAGGTTTAGGGTTTTTTTCTTTTTTTTTTTAAGTTTAGGATGTCACCCTAAAGAGCTTACATTTAACATATAGAAAATGTCTAACACATAAGAAAATCACTGACCACTTGGCCAATCCCAAATTCCCTAAAACAGTAATAATATAAATAGGAAAATCCAGAATCTAAGAGGTCCCCACATATTTACTTATTTCTTAACAGTAGTTTCCTTCTCTTTGACTTTACTCACCCAATCTGTGGGAATTTCCTCTGAATCCTCCCGTGTGGTTCACAGAATTAATGGAGTCCAAGGTTTTCCTCCATGTTATAGCCTGTTCATTCTCACCGTTCAAACTCTACCCCCAGGAATATCTCTGTATCTCATATGAAAGTACTGCTATAAGGGTCTTCTACTATGTGAGGATAAAAATAATTTTTTCGATACCAGTTGAATCACGCAATGTCAGATCTATAAATCTTTATACTATAATCTGGTATTCCATTATTCTGTAACCAAAACAGAACACCAAAGCTAGTTTTAGCATAAAGATAGAATATGTGATTGCCTTCGGTGACTCATCCTTTGGGTTAAACATCTTCTCCAGGTCTCTCTATTAGAATACAGTCCCCTGCGCAGGCCAGGCCCATGACCATGCCACCTATGCAGACGCACTTGAAAGGGCCCTGCGCTTGAATTAATGCTTTGATGTTGCCATCGTGAAATTCTTAGTAAGTTTTGAACAACGGGTCTACTTCCTGTTTCCACTGGACACCACAAATGATGGAAATTCCTGGCTCTAAGAGTGATAACATCTTAAATCATGGTATAAATTGGGTGCTGAATAACTTTTCCTCAAGTCAGTAGGGAATTACCAAATGCTTATCTTTCAGAGGGAATAGGAGGAAAGAAAAACCTAGAAAGGAAAGTTATGTGAACAAATTAGCTCATTTCTTGATTTAATCATTATTTTTTGAGTACCTGCAAAGTACCGTCTATTGTTCTAGATGCACAGATTACAACCATGAGCAATACTGACAAAGGCCCAGCCTTCCGGGAGCTACCACTCCAAGGAGGAGACAGACGATAAGCAGTCTGTCTGAGGTGGGTGGGGGCCAGCAAGGGGCGTGTTTTGAAAGAGGACTTCATATGTCTTTTAACTCCAGTATTGCTACTTTTGGTAACCAGACAAAATAATAATTGCTTAAGAAATTTTACTTATTAACAAGTAAACTTTTATTACTAAGAGGCATTTCTCAAATATTTTCTGCTTTTCTGATCATCTTTTGGCATTTTTTTTTAGGATTTTTAGAAAGTTCATGAATCAATGCTAGTTATCTTCCCTGCCATTTACAGTACAAAGTTTGAAGTGGGTAACGTAAATCGTATATTTAAAAATAAATGTTAGGGGCGCCTGGGTGGCACAGCGGTTAGGCGTCTGCCTTCGGCTCAGGGCATGATCCCGGCATTATGGGATTGAGCCCCACATCAGGCTCCTCTGCTATGAGCCTGCTTCTTCCTCTCCCACTCCCCCTGCCTGTGTTCCCTCTTTCGCTGGCTGTGTCTATCTCTGTCAAATAAATAAATAAAATCTTTAAAAAAATAAAAATAAAAATAAATGTTAAAACTAACTTTGTAGATATTATATAATGCTCCTTACTTCTGTCCATTCTATGCTCCCTCTTTCATCTATGTTTAATGCTGTATGAACCGTGCTACCATCAGACAAGTCTGTTTCGAAAGCAGCCTGGATTCTTTGGATCTGGGTTTGTGTCACTGGTTCTGAAGACAACAGCAACGACAAGCAAACAAAAAAAGCAATGCTCTTAATTCTGGAAAATCGTCCCTCATAATTAAGGACAGATAATCCTGGATCCTACAAAACTGTTGTCACTCTGACAGGAAATATCACTGTGGGATGTCACCTAGCGCACTGATGCAAGCAATCAGTGGATATTTGTTGACTGAAAGAAAAATTCAACAAATGATGACCAAGCATATCAAAAGCTTTCTGTTAGATGTCCTAAAATGAGTCCATCTCCTAGTGCTAGCACCGATTTGGAAATAAAGGTTAGATAATAGTTATTATTAAAATAGTTATTATTATTAATTATTATTATTTTTCCTAGAAAGGACTATCTGTCCAAACACAAGTAAATTTCATCACTCTAATCTTTTACATTAACTGTAGCTGATAAAAATGGACTATCTCTTAGAAATAACGCAGAATGTGAAAAGTAAGCACCTTTGGTCAGCCTGAAGAATGGACGTATGTCCCTTAAGGAGTAAAATCAATCCAGCGTGCATTGCAATTTAGAATCATGAGAAGACACAAAATCACAGGGCAGTCTGTTACCCGACAAGAGTCAAAATGCCACCTGACTGGAAAGGAAAAGCTGTTTAAATGTTCTCAAAACAGTATGTCTGCTGGGTACAGTGTGCTCTATGTTTTCAACACATATTATTCACCCTCGAATTATATAAACATCCTAAGTTGAAATTCAGTCTGGTAACAAGCTGGCAAAATAAATAAAGCTACTTTGGTGTTGTCCAGATGCATACAGATTGCAGTTCAGGAATCACAGAGCTTTAAAACATCCTGTGAGGTAAGCTAGCGTGTCCTCGCATGCCAGAATCCTATAATTTACCTCATCTACAGATGGACATTTAATTGTGAGAAAATGGACAACATTTTTCATTTCTAACTTTAAAAGAAGGAATTTCACTCCAATATAGTTTTTTATTTAATCGTTCTCCTTGTGAAGAGAGTCTGTCATAACGTTCTTCAGAAAGTCACATCTGATTACAAGTTTAACACCTTTACCGTTGGTTTTCATTGGTGGAAAATACACTTCTTATAAATCTTATATTTGAATACTTCTAAATTACCTCTCAGTTTTTTCTTCTTAGGACTAAATATTTTGTTTGTTTAATATTTCCAAAATTTGTCTTAGCTCTTTAGGCATTTGTCGTTTAACTTTATGAATTAATATAATTTTAGAGTCTATAGAGGGTTCCTAGTTAATTAAAAAAATATTTATTTAATCTGGAAGCCCATATCTATCACAGCCAATGCTATTACTTTTATTTGCAGTATTTCTGTAAAATCTCATGTAAATCTAAATCAGAGTAGAAATAACAATGCCTTTTAATGTGATATTTGTTGAGCATTCAGAATGTTAGATTTTGGTTCTAGGAAACTTAAAGAATAAGAATGGTCTGAGCTGGACTGAAGACTTTTGTCTGCTAAACATAAACTATTCTCAATGTGAACATCACGAATATGCTTCTTACCTGTGCTGCTGGATATATTAACATCAATACTGATATCAGATATTCCTCCTCCCTTCAGAGATGCTACACACGTGTATGTCCCAAAATCCGTGAATTTTAAATCAATGATGTCCAAGTTTGTCGTTCCCGGGGAGACGTCCGGATCAGTCTGTGTAATAACCATCCGCTCAGAACTTCTTAATGGACGACCATTTTTAAACCAACTAAATGTTAACTCCTCAGAGGGAACAGCTTCTACTTGGCAAGATATTTTCACCTCACGCCCAATCTGGATGTTGTCGTCTTTGTGATAAGGATCTGGTGTGATCCAAAATCGTCCTTTTTTTAATGCTAAAACATAAAAATTCCATAAGTAGTTAGCGTTACTTCCATAATGTTAAGACTTTGTTCACTTAGGTAATCATCTCTGAGCTGAAATAAAGTAAAACAAAATAAAATAAAATGTATATAGGTTTCTTTATTATTTCCAAGTAGTGTGCATGTCAATAAACCTCATTCAAAAACTCTGGAAATATCTGAAGACCTAAGTCACTTAGAGACCCTCAACACTGATTTTTTATAAATTGGGTAATATCTTCCAGTGACACAGAAGGTGTTTTAAGTCTACATGTGATACTTAAACATTGTTGCCATTGAACTTTGAACAAGTGATGCAACTTGATTATATAACATCATTAAGTATTAGAGTTAAAAACGATAATACGGATCATTAATCCCAATTCGATATCTATGCCATCCCTTAATTATGGCACAATTTCCCAGACAACTCAAATATTGCACAAACGTCAGATTAAAGAAAATTCTTCTACAATTTTATTTACATGCTGACCAAAACTAGTTTGGTAAGAATTGAGTCAGTTCACACTCATAATGCATTTTCATAGACTGAAATAATCTGAATTGAAAAAGAAAATTGTTTTCAAAACATTTGCTGTGACTGTTCTATTCCACCATACATAGATGTTTCCAGTTGAAACTGTTTGCTGGCTCTCTCGTGCAGATGGCCAGAAGAACATTTCGGCAGATGGTTTGGAAAACATGCTGTGTCTGTATCCTAACAGTGGTGCTTTCTGGGTGCAAGGTCAGTACTGTTCTCACAGCCTGTGTCAGCAGTGATGACTACCAGAGGCTTCTGGAAGGGCATCTACTGGTCTCCTTAGGGTGCCAGTTCTGAACTTTGAATGATACTGTGGGATTCAATAAAGAATAGGGTTTGTTCCTTTTGCTCACAGTGATTCTTATACACACATCCTTCTCTTTACTAACACCCTACCCATTTCCCTTTCCCTTAATATCACTTTATATCCCTATATGACAATACGTAGCATATGCATGGCCACAGAATTATCAGAATAAAATATTGTCCATTCACTTTTACCATCAAGCCATATATAAATGACACTGGCAAAAATGATGTGAATTTAGAAGACCCACAGCTAGTGGAGGCCTTCTAGCTGCATTCTGGGCAACCATTCCTGAGTTTAACCTGATTTTCCTTGGTTCATCCCATAAAGGCCAGAAACACCATTGAAATCTGTAGAACTATATAAGAATGCACTAGAGATTAATACAGTTTTAATCTTAAAATTTTTTGGTTTTAGTTTTTTTTTTACTCGTCAGCCCCAAATATTTTCATCTGTTTTTTTTTGTTTGTTTGTTTGTTTGCATCTTAGTGAGGAGAGATAAATGAATATTAGAAATGATGTTTATATCTTTCTTTTTATTCAAGAAAAATTTATTGGGTTCCTGTTCACGACTAGGCACTACATAGGGCCCTTATTACACATGATGAGCAAAGTAGACATAACCCTTACCCTCATGTATTGTACTCATAAGACTACAGTCCAGTTTATCCATCTGACATTTACGGTACTCATGTCTAGAAAAACCACACTCTACATAGATAGTAAATATTAGAAGTCTGAAGAAATCTGAATCTCAGAGAATCCTGTAAAATATTGTTTAGAAGGGGTTCCTGGCTGGCTTAGTCAGTGGAGCACGAGACTCGATCTCAGAGCCGTGAGTTCGAGCTCCACGTTGCATGTAGAGAGTACTTAAAAACCTTAAAAAAATATATCATTTAGAAAAGGCACAAAGCTTCAATCTTAATGAAAACACCAAAAAACAAATATTTAAATCACACTTTCATATTGTTAGTCATTACATTTTTCCACAGTAAAAGGCAACTTATGAACCTTATTTATTCCTAACCATACCTTTGTCAGTACATGACTGTAGGATGAAATTAGGAGAAATTATGTCATTCTATTACCCAGTGCCATACATTTATATTTTTTATTGGCACTGAAATATGATTTTGTATCTGGAAATGCCTATATTTGGCTACTATATTTGGTATATAATATTGTGCACATATAATTCAAATGCAATTAAATTTCTGTAATGCATTATGCACATATAATTCAAATGCAATTAAAGTTCTTTTCTTTTAAAGGTTTTATTTACTTACTTGAGAGAGAGAGCACATGAGAGTGAGCACAACTTGGGGGAGAGGCAGAGGGAGAGGGAGAAGTAGGCTCCCCGCTAAGCAGGGAGCCTGATGTGGGGCTCAATCCCGGGACTCTGGGATCATGACCTGAGCCAAAGGCAGAGGCTTAACTGACTGAGCCACCCAGGTGCCCCTGCAATTAAAGTTCTATAACACAAAGTAAACCATATCATACAATAGTTTTTCTTTTTTTTTTTAATAGTTCTAAAAAAACATAGTATGTCAAGGAGCATATACTTTTGTTAGCACCATAATATTCAAATGAGTTTCCTTTTATTTGGTAAGAATTTTCCTTTTTCTGTTTCTATAGAAAAATGATATGCTTAAATAAAAAATTTAAACAGACAATTCTTATTTTAAAAAGTTTAAATATATATGTTAATTTATTAATAGCTTCATATGGAGGTAGATTTAGAATAAATTTCATTCCAAAATTATATTGGCGGCTACAAACAAACAAAAATTCTGATGTTTCAGTGACTACCATTTATTTATCAGGCAGTTACTGTTGTCTAGCTCTGTTCCCTGCATAGGGACATATTAAACTGATAATGCCATTGACAGAACTGAAAACTCATTAGAATAGTTCGATTTAAACAACAAAAACAACCCAAAAGCCATGGATTTAAAAAAAAATCATAATATATATGTGTTACAAACTGTTTTACTCATCAAAAATGACTTTTAAAATCCAAAGTAAAAAAAAATGAAAGATTATAAATCTAATAATTAATAAATAAAATTCAATATGATACACAACTATTTTTTTAATAAAAAGCAATATAATCAAGTGGGATTTTAAAATGAGCTCATTGCTACAAATATTTGTTTTTCTCAGTATCAGACCACTCTACAACTTGGCCCGTGTCAATAGCATTAGTCTTCCAAATGACAGATTCTTTTTTTTTTTTTTTAAAGATTTTATTTATTTATTTGACAGAGAGAGAGACAGCCAGCGAGAGAGGGAACACAAGCAGGGGGAGTGGGAGAGGAAGAAGCAGGCTCATAGCAGAAGAGCCTGATGTGGGGCTCGATCCCATAACGCCAGGATCACGCCCTGAGCCGAAGGCAGACGCTTAACCGCTGTGCCACCCAGGCGCCCCTAAATGACAGATTCTAAAAAGGAGAAGAGGGACAAGTCAGTCTGGCAAGTGAGCTAAAATTAAGAACGTCAGAATAAGCAGCACGGATCAGTAGCATGTGACTGGAGAGCCGTCTCACTGAGTTTGTTTTATCTTGCCCCACAACAGAATACCTACTTTTACATACACGACAGAAATGTTCTAAGGAAAAAGAAATACTGTGTGTGTGTGTGTGTGTGTGCGCACGCAGGCACGTGCATGCGTGTCACCATCTCTAGTAACAGCAGACAGCTAAATTTATGTGATTTTCTAACTTTGGCTGCTCAGAAAACCAAAAGCATGGTTCTGTAAATTAAGCACAAGTACATTAAGATCTTGAAACCTAATTCTAGTTTTTCATTTCTATGTGGTCCAATATAGGCAATCCAATTTTTATGGGTCAAGTGCATCATTTATAAAAATAGAAGGTGATAGTATTAGGCTCCCTCTGAGACCCATTGTGAGAAACAGCTTATTAGCAATAGTGTACAGCTTTGAAAATATAAAGTGTTTAATACAGTTAATCGACTGGGAAGCAGGTTCCTTCGTTTATAATTAAACACTCTCTTTTTCAGTGAACAATTTACAGTAGTTCATGCAATGTTAATTTAAAGTCATTTCCTGCTAACCAGTTAAGATTTCAAATGCTTAAAATCAATCTGCGATTAGTACCAGAGTATAACAAGGATCCAATAGACATAACAGGACTCTACAGAACTAAAGAAATTCTACAGAAAAAGAAAGGAGAAATCCCTTTCCCCAAATGCAATTTCTTAGTCTGACTATTGAAAATCCCCTAACACCAGCCTGAGAGAACATTACATTTAGCTTAATGTATCATAAATTGTGATGGATGAAGCTCAAAAGGTACTTGTTTAGTCTGGCAGTTCCTGTAAAGAATTGGCTTCAAGCTGAGCCTCTGTTTTGGATAATCAGTTTAGAAACATCGCCACATAACCCATAGCCCTGGTTTTTTAATATTGTGAGAACTGAATACAAACTTGGCCCACATTCACTTCTGACAAGGTACTCATGAGAATATTGTAGCTCTGCGAACAGGATGAAACCCATGTATTAGAGTCAGGCCACTGCAAAGAGCTGGGTGAAGCTTGCTGCTGACCTTTCTCTAGAGGTACAAGTGTGTTGTTGCCGAGGAATGTCTACACTTCTGAAGAAGACCTCCGTTATTTAAAATTAGATTACTTTTTGAGTTTATATTTGAAAGAGAGACTACTGGCTTTGGAGAAGTCTACGCCTGTGGCTTCCAGGAATATAATATCAGCTCAATGCAGACGAAGACAAAGAGAAGCTAGGAGACTGTATCTTGCCTGTAACCATAGACTTAAAAATCATAAAATGCACTGCCTGTCAAATGTTCTACCAGTATACAGCACACAGTGGTTCTAGGATGAAATATAATTTGTAGATAGAACAAAAAGTGATATTAAATGCCATTAAACATGTTTTAAATTTTAACAAGGAAGCATCTTCTTGCAGATATGAGATATCAGGTGTCAGCTTTTTAACCTCTGCTAAGAATCTCCTTTAGGAGCATGGTGAGAAACAGAGTGACCCCGCCCACTCTTCTAAATAGTTAAATTAGTTAAAAATCCCCAAGTATACCAATTCTTATAATATCAGTAGGATTCTGGACAACACGAAAACTGGCAAAATTTTGCTGAGAGAAATGGATCTAGAAGTCATTAACCATGTCATCAGACAAAAAAAAAAATGATTTTCTACTTATTTTTTGTTAAAGACAATAAAAATATTTAAGTGGAAAATGAGCATTTGGCAGTCCCACATGATACCAATTCAATAAACAGTTGGGAATAAATTATATCAGCAAAGCAACTTAAGAAATAGTAAATGATAGTATATATAATATGCCCTATTATAATTAGATGCTGGTCTTTCTCTTCAAGGAGACTGTGAACACCTAGGGAGTGGGGCCATGCCTTATTCTTCTTTATTGTCCCAAGTTTTGAAGCTGGTTCCTTGGTAGAGTTGGTATTCAAGAGCTTTTGTCAAATTTAATTAAAGCTGACATTTCAAAGCATTAACTTAACAAAGTCCAATCATTTCCATTCAGTGCGATATGTCCATGTTAACTCTTTTTGTTTGGTGGTCCCGTGTTTTGAGATGCCTCAGGGCAGGAGGAATAAGATAGAGGAAAGAGAAGAGATTTGATGTCCTCTAAGTTTCAGGGTTTTTGTTGTTGTTGTTGTTGTTTTTGCTTTTTTTGTGAGAGCAGAATGATATTGATGAATAAACAGTATTAATATAGGAATGTATGAACAAAAAGGGATTCTGTACAGAAAAACTCAGGAGACCTCATTCTATCATGGCCACTGACTCGTTAGTTATGTATCCTAGTCATATAATGTGTCAGGGACATCAGCCACCGAATGTAATGTCTGTTACTCATCCCTCCATTGTAAGGAGCCTGAATTTCATGAAAAAGGGCTTGTTTACATGCTTTAGAGCTCAGTTGATAATCATTTCTAAGGAGAGATGAAAGAATGAAGAAAACTGACATCTAAGCACAGTTATATTATCTGAAATAGTATTTGCCAAAACTTATTTCAGAAAAAGGTCAAGAGGGATCATGTTAAAAGAAAGCAGAACAAATAAAGTTTGGGAACTGACTATATGAATAAAAGTTTGCTTTCCTGCAGAACTTCTCAGAGCTTTGAACATGTTAACACGCATACTGCAATACTCCTAGAGGGGCTCATAGTATATATTTTTAAAATCCTTTATTTATGGAACATCTTTCAGGACCAGTATCTCACAGGATAAAGTAAAAGAATCTATCAATTGATGAGAATCACTGAAAGACTCTAAAATTAGATTTCATTCTTGATGTTTCAGGAATTTCCATTATGAGCACCACAAAATAATTGACAAGATGTGATTCTTTTGTGAAAATAAAATTTATGACTGGAAAACTAAAAGAAAGGGAAATATCTTTAAGCTCAGATGTATCGAACGTCACACTGAAGTTATAAAACATATTTCAGAGCCATGTCATAAACCCATCTGCACCAACAGCGGTGTGTTGTCTCTTTCCTTTCCCGGCCGACCAGCATTTTTAAAAATTTAATATATCAGTTTGTTCCTATCTTGGAAACACACATTTTGGAATATGCAAGTAGCATTAAAAGGGAATTAAGTGTACTAGCTTCTATACAATTTGCAATTATTGATATAAATTAGTAAGGCTTAATCTAGCTCAGCTGCTTGAGGACATAACAATATTTACCTATTTACACCTTATGTTGTTATAAAAAAGCACTTGAAGTGTTATAAGAAGCAGTAAAGCTTCTAGACGATGGATAGGAGTGGGGAGGACTTTTTTTGGTATATATTATTAGGTATTCGTATACTCACTCCCCTTTATCTAACAACCCCAACTGCCAATCTGTAGTCTGAATGAAAGTTCATTAATAATGCAAGGACAACAATAAAATCATTACACCCATTTCCTGAAAGTACTTTAAAATAGCACCCCTGATCATGTGAATGCAGAATTAGATGCTGGAAGGAAGTTGGGGTTCTATTTAATTATGAAGTATCAAGGCTCTATTTATTTTGTGAATTTACTCAAAGCTAATTACTATAGTTAATCATTCAAATTGTTCAAGCAAAGTATGGTTGAATTTTAATTGTCTTTTAAATGTCCTTGCTCAATAAAATAACTGCAGGTAAGTATTTGGGGTAGGAATTAAAGTAAGAAGAGATCTTTTAGATAGGCACAAATTTTGCTTTTTGATATAAACCCGACCTTGAGAAAAGGGAAAAGAAGTGGACTCAAATAATACTATCATTGTCATTATGATTTTGCCATTCTTACCATTTCAGCCCTAAATTATCAATCAATTACCAAAGTGCCTATGTAATGTCCCAAATAGACACAAGCATTTTCATACTATAGCTACCACATAAATGGTACTTGACACAGCATGACGTCTTCACACCAGTTATCTGAATAGGAGAATAGGAAGCAGCACAACTTACTTCCCTATGATGTCACAAATTAGCAGGTAGTTCGGGTTCACCTTTCCTATCAAATTTAATTATACCTCTTCACTATGAGAAATAAGAATGCATCCAGGGTGAATTATATTTTTTGTTAAGTTTTTAAAGAGCCAGGACTAGAAACAGCTATAAAATGAAGTGCAGCTTTGAAAGGCCTGTGCTAACTATAGTTCTTTTGAAGTCCTTTTGAAAATAGTACATCCTTAATATTTATGGAATCGATCACGTAGCAGTGAAAACTGGATGAAAATAATGAGACTAACTGAAACCAAAAAACTTTCTTTACTTTCCTGTTTTCCTTATTTTGCTGTCTCAAAGCTGGGGCCTTTTTCCTTTCCAAACTCACTCTGCCCATCTGAACCCCAATGCCTGGCATTCTTTTGGTTACCCACTTGCTTTTGAAATTTTAATATCTTATTTTCCATATGCTATTTACTCTTAGAATGGAAAATTATTTAAGTCACATCTAAACTTAGAACACTTTTCTTTTCTTTTCAAGATTTTATTTATTTATTTGATAGAGAGAGACAGCCAGTGAGAGAGGGAACACAGGCAGGGGGAGTGGGAGAGGAAGAAGCAGGCTCCCAGCGGAGGAGCCTGATGTGGGGCTCGATCCCAGAATGCCGGGATCACGCCCTGAGCCTAAGGGAGACACTTAAGGACTGAGCCACCCAGGAGCCCCTTAGAACACTTTTCTTAACCCTGATAGTCCTTCAAACTCTTTGCAGCATATTTCTTAAAAAAAAATGTGAATCACTAGTTACTCCTGTTGTTTCATCTTGCACTTATTCACCTGGCCAGTTCACACACTGGCTTTCACTGGTGTTATTACAGCATTGAAGACTCAAATTTAGCAATAACCTGTTAACCAATTAACACAATGATTTTTTTCCAGTTCTTTTCCATTTTTATATATCGCTTACATTTTGTACTACCTATCACTTTACATTATTGACTCCTTTTTCCTTCTTGAAAATCTTTTTTTTTACTGATTTCTATGACTGGTAAAATATGAGATCATATTTATGAAAATAAATCAGTAGTCTTTGCTCCCCAGCATCACAATTGTCATGACATGTTCTCTAGCCCTTTTTAGTTCACTTGGATTTTATTATTCATCTATAGCTGTAAAGTCAGTTTTTGTTGAGAAGGAAAGAATTTTTATAATTTATTTTGCCATAATTGTAGACTACGGATGTTTTCCTTAATCTTCTACCTTCCATTTTGCTGCTCGTGTTTGGTGACATGAGATCATTGTTTGTTGTTTCTTGATACACAAAATGTTGCAACCAGATCCATGCACATGTCAATTTAAATTAAAACAATGGTTAAATCATTTACATATATTCTTCCATTTTAACATTAAAGAGCAAGAAAAATAACCTAGATATATTAAATGCTCAAATGAAAAAAAAATCTGTATTCCCTAGGAATTTATATAAATTATCCTTTTTTAAAGATTTTATTTATTTATTTATTTATTTGAGAGAGAGAGCATGAGACAGAGAGCATGAGCAGGGGGGAGGAAGAGAGGAGGAAGGGGAAGCAGGCTCCCACCAAGCAGGGAGCCAGATGCGGGGCTCAATGCCAGGACCTGGGATCATGACCCAAGCTGAAGGCAGACGCCCAAGCGACTGAGCTACCCAGGTGCCCATAAATTATATTAACTACCTTCTCTTGTCCTGTGAGAATTTGAAGAGTCAATATCATTGATGAAACCAACTAAACATTCCCCTCAACATGACCAAATATTAGACAGGTTTCTTCCTAACTTTAGGTCCCTGACCTCCCTTTTCTTAGAGCTAAATTTACTTTTAGAAAACTTGCAATTGTAAATTCTTTCTCTGCCCCTTTGAGATGTAAATCTCCTACAAGCCAGAATGTCTTAAGAAATGTCCTTCTCAAGCATCTGGGAGCCACCCCTCTAAAAAGTAATCATTGAAGGAGATATTGCATCTATCTCCCAGTCTCTATAGGAGGGTAGGAGCCTAACTTTGAAAAGTGAAAGGACTACTTAGACGCCCAGGTAGCTTAATCTCATTGGCCGTCCTCCTTCCTAATACCTTCTAGTACTTTCCCATTAGCTCACTCCAGCATTTAAAAATCTTCCCACCTTTTGTTTCAGTGGAGTTGAGTTTAATCTATCTCCTCTATTCCAGTAGTCCTCGTCCCTGTTTCAATAGTCTTGAATACAGTCTTCCTTGTTGTTTCATAACATGTCTGGTGCAATTTTTCTTTCACACCAATAGATGTAGTTGCAAGCATTATTAAAACAGACAAAAGTAGGATCAGTCTAGAAAATTCATTGCTGCAAAGTTTTAAACACCAAGGAAATAATGCTTATGATTACAACACACACACACAAACACACATAGACTGTATGTCATTCAAAGATGAAATGTCACATGAGTACAAGTGCGTTTGAGGGTCACAGAGGTTAATTTAATCCCTAATGAAGGTATGCTTCCTCCAAAGTGGAAAACCCTGTTAAATACCCTGGAGTCTAGAGCTTCTAATAGTAGACTACAGGACGAGTATCTGGATTTGTAGGTTAACTAACAGATGACAGCACTGCTAAAATGAGGTGTGAAGAGATGGGCTCTAAAACTAAGTAAATTTAATACATATGTTATAAAGAGAAATGCATAACATTCACTTTGAAAAACGTGCCCCCTACTTGGTTTAGAAGTTTTTAAAGCAGATTTTAGAAATACGTATTATAGTTTATTCTCTTTTTTTAATGAGAAAATTATGGCATATAAGCAAGTGGCACACCATCATTTTGATGGTGGTAGAGAAATGATTTTACAGCCCAAAGAGTTGGTAGTTAGGCCATCCATTGACTCTGATCTTTACAGGAACAAAAGCAAGGAGGGAAATACTAATTTCATATTTCATAGTTTCTGGGAGTTAAAATTCTCCAACTTCTTAAACAAACAAAAAATGAAAAAAAAATTCCTGGTTCAAGATCTAAATGGAATTTATCTTTTGAACTTGTAGAAACAAGACACATGAGAAGCAGCATTTTAAACCATACCTGTGGGAGAGAGGAGTTAAGATGGCAGAGGAATAGGGGACCCCTTTTTCAGCCAGTCTCCTGGATACGTACCAGACCAGCTTAAACATCCACGGAATCAGCCTGAGACGCAGGAAGACACATCTGGATCTCTACAAATGAACATCTCCAGTGCTGAGTATTGAGGTACGAAGCGGGGAGCCGTGAAACTGTGCACAGATATCGGAAGATAAACAGAAGGGGGAGGGAGCCGCCGCGTTCGGCGCCAGGAAGCGGTAGCCACTTGCACGGGAGAGCGGGCGGGGCTCGCGGTCGGCACCCGAGAAACAGCGCGCGCCACCAGGCATTTCTCGGAACTCTGGAATCCCGGTGCGCTCACAGGAAATAGACTGAGACCGGGAGATCCGGGAGCGCGCAGGGCGGCTGGCGGCATTAGAAACACAAAGGACAGAGACGCGCCGGCCCTGGAAGTGAGGGCTGGGACGCCGGGTGTGGGGCACACATCCCGGGACGCTGCAGGGTTGAGCAGCACCAACAGTAACAGAGTTAAAGTGGCCAGAACATTAGTAGAGAACAGGCCGCAATCCCTCTGTTCTGTGACAGAGGCTGAAATTTGGCCGCTGCTGCTCTCTCAGAAGAGGCACAGCAAACCGCCAGGGAAAGCCGCCAGAGAACAAAAGTCTGGAAATACCGGCTCAGAGAGGGCCCATCCCCATCCCCCCTCGCAGGGGACACGGAGACTCTACCCAAACAGGGTTCCCTGAGTATCGGCGCGGCAGGCCCCTCCCCCAGAAGGCAGGCTGAAAAATCAAGAAGCCCACAACCCGGGCGCCTGGGTGGCGCAGTCTTGGAGCGCCTGTCTTTCGCTTAGGGTGTGATCCCGGCGTTCCGGAAAGGAGTCCCTCATCGGGCTCCTCCGCTGGGAGCCTGCTTCTTCCTCTCTCACTCCCCTGCTGTGTTCCCTCTTTTGCTGGTTGGCTCTCTGCCACATATAAATAAATAAAATCTTTAAAGAAGAAGCCCACATCCCCAAGATCCCTATAAAACAAGGGGCACGGCCTGGGACCCAGTCAATAATTTGGGCTCTGGACAACCCCACAACCTCTCCTCATCAGAATGACAAGAAGGAGAAGCCCCCCCCCCGCCAGCAAAGAAAAGACATTGAGTCTGTGGCCTCTGTCACAGAAATAATGGATATCGATGTAACCAAATTATCAGAAATGGAATTCAGAGTAACGATGGTCAAAATGATGAGTAGAATTGAAAAAAGTATTAACGAAAATGTTACTGAGGATATAGAATCCCTAAGGTCAGAAATGAGAGCGAATCTGACAGAAATTAAAAATTCTATGAGCCAAATACAGGCAAAACTAGAGGCTCTGACGGCCAGGGTCACCGAAACAGAGGAACGTATTAGTGAATTGGAGGATGGGTTAATAGAGGAAAAAACCAAAATAGAAGCTGCTCTTAAAAAAATCCAAGCCCACGAATGTAGGTTAGGGGAGATTACTGACTCAATGAAACGATCCAATGTCAGAATCATCGGCATCCCAGAGGGGGTGGAGAAAAACAGAGGTCTAGAAGAGATATTTGAACAAATTGTAGCTGAAAACTTCCCTAATCTAGCAAGGGAAACAAACATTCGTGTCCAAGAGGCAGAGAGGACCCCTCCCAAGCTCAACCACGACAAACCTACGCCACGTCACGTCATAGTGCAATTCACAAATATTAGATCCAAGGATACAGTATTGAAAGTGGCCAGGGCAAAGAAATTTCTCACGTACCAAGGCAAAGGCATCAGAATTACATCAGACCTGTCTACACAGACCTGGAATGAGAGAAAGGGTGGGGGGGGGCATTTTTAAAGCTCTTTCAGAGAAAAACATGCAGCCAAGGATCCTTTATCCAGCAAGGCTGTCATTCAGAATTGATGGAGAAATAAAGACATTTCAGAAACGCCAGTCATTGACCAATTTTGTAACCATGAAACCAGCCCTACAGGAGATATTAAGGGGGGTTCTATAAAGGTAAAAAGGCCCCAAGAGTGATACAGAAAAGAAGTTAAAACCAATACAAAGACTTTACTGGCAACATGGCATCATTAAAATTCTATCTCTCAGTTCTTAGTGCCAATGTAAATGGTTTGAACGCTCCATAAACGCCACAGGGTTGCAGATTGGATAAAAAGAAATGACCCATCCATTTGCTGTCTACAAGAGACTCATTTCGAACCCAAAGATGCATTCAGACTGAGAGTAAAGGGATGGAGTACCATCTTTCATGCAAATGGACCTCAAAAGAAAGCTGGGGTAGCAATTTTCGTATCAGACAGATTGGATTTTAAACTAGAGACTATAGTTAGAGACGTAGAAGGGCACTATATTATTCTTAAAGGAAGTATTCAACAAGTGGATATGACAATTATAAATATATATGCCCCCAGCAGGGGAGCAGCAAGATACACAAGCCAACTCTTAACCAGAATAAAGAGACATATAGATAAAAATACATTAATAGTAGGGGACCTCAACACTCCACTATCAGAAATAGACAGAACACCCCGGCAAAAACTAAGCAAAGAATCAAAGGCTTTGAATGCCATACTTGACGAGTTGGATCTCTTAGATATATATAGAACACTACACCTCAGAACCAAAGAATACTCATTCTATTCTAATGCCCATGGAACATTCTCAAGAATAGACCATGTTCTGGGACACAAAACAGGTCTCAACCGATACCAAAAGACTGAAATTATCCCCTGCATATTCTCAGACCACAACGCTCTGAAATTGGAACTCAACCACAAGGAAAAAATTGGAAGAAACTCAAACACTTGGAGACTAAGAACCATCCTGCTCAGGAATGACTCGATAAACCAGGAAATCAAAAATCAATTTAAACAATTTATGGAGCCCAATGAGAATGAAAACACAACAGTCCAAAACCTATGGGATACTGCAAAGGCAGTCCTAAGGGGGAAATACATAGCCATCCAAGCCTCACTCAAAAGAATAGAAAAATCTAAAATGCAGTTTTTATATTCTCGCCTCAAGAAGCTGGAACAGCAACAGAGGGACAGACCTAATCACGCACGAGGAAGCAGTTGACCAAAATTAGAGCAGAAATCAATCAATCAGAAACCAGAAGTACAGTAGAGCAGATCAACAGGACTAGAAGCTGGTTCTTTGAGAGAATCAATAAAATTGACAGACCACTGGTAACACTTATCCAAAAGAAAAGAGAAAGGACCCATATTATTAAAATTATGAATGAAAAAGGAGAGGTCACGACGAACACCATTGAAATTGGAAGGATTATTAGAAATTTTTATCAACAGCTATATGCCAATAAACTAAGCAATCTGGAAGAGATGGAATCCTTCCTGGAAACCTATAAACTACCAAGATTGAAACCGGAAGAAATTGATTTCTTAAACAGGCCAATTAATTATGAAGAAATTGAGTCAGTGATAAACAACCTTCCAAATAACAAAACTCCAGGCCTGGACGGTTTTCCTGGGGAATTCTACAAACATTCAAAGAAGAAATAATACCTATTCTCCTAAAGCTATTTCAAAAAATAGAAACAGAAGGAAAGCTACCAAACTCATTCTATGAGGCCAATATTACCTTGATCCCCAAACCAGGCAAAGACCCCCTCAAATAGGAGAATTACAGACCGATTTTCCTAATGAATATGGACGCCAAAATCCTCAACAAGATACTTGCTAATAGAATCCAACACTACATTAAAAGGATTATCCATCATGATCAAGTGGGATTCATACCTGGGAGGCAAGTGTGGTTCAATATTTGCAAATCAATCAGCGTGATACATCATATCAACAAGAAAAGACTCAGGAACCATATGATCCTCTCAATTGATGCCGAAAAAGCATTTGACAAAATACAGCATCCTTTCCTGATTAAAACCCTTCAGAGTATAGGAATAGAAGGTACATTTCTCAATCTCATAAAAGCCATCTATGAAAAGCCTACTGCAAATATTATTCTCAATGGGGAAAAGCTGGAAGCCTTTCCCTTAAGATCAGGAACACGACAAGGATGCCCACTCTCGCCACTATTATTCAACATAGTACTAGAAGTCCTTGCAACAGCAATCAGACAACAAAAAGGGATCAAAGGTATTCAAATTGGCAAAGAAGAAGTCAAAATGTCTCTCTTCTCAGATGACATGATACTCTATATGGAAAACCCAAAAGACTCCACCCCCAAACTATTAGAAGTAATAGAGCAATTCAGTAATGTGGCGGGATACAAAATCAATGTTCAGAAATCTGTTGCATTTCTATACACGAATAACGAGACCGAAGAAAGAAAAATTAGGGAATCCATCCCATTTACAATAGCACCAAAAACCATACGTTACCTTGGAATTAACTTAACCAGAGATGTAAAGGACCTATATTCTAGAAACTATAAATCACTCTTGAAAGACATTGAGGAAGACATAAAAAGATGGAAAAATATTCCATGCTCATGGATCGGAAGAATTAACATAGTTAAAATGTCCATGCTACCCAGAGCAATCTACTCTTTCAATGCTATCCTGATTAAAATACCGAGGACATTTTTCAAAGAACTGGAACAAATAATCCTTAAATTTGTATGGAAACAGAAAAGGCCCCGAATCTCCAAGGAACTGTTGAAAAGGAAAAACAAAGCTGGGGGCATCACAATGCCGGATTTTGAGTTGTAATACAAAGCTGTGATCACAAAGACAGCATGTTACTGGCACAAAAACAGACACATAGACCAATGGAACAGAATAGAGAACCCAGAAATGGACCCTCGGCTCTTTGGGCAACTGATCTTTGATAAAGCAGGAAAAAACATCCGGTGGAAAAAAGACAGTCTCTTCAATAAATGGTGCTGGGAAAATTGGGCAGCTACATGCAAAAGAATGAAACTTGACCACTCTCTCACACCATACACAAAAATAAACTCCAAATGGATGAAAGACCTCGATGTGAGACAGGAATCCATCAAAATTCTAGAGGAGAACATAGGCAACAACCTCTACGACATCGGCCAAAGCAACCTTTTTCATGACACATCCCCAAAGGCAAGAGAAACAAAAGATAAAATGAACTTATGGGACTTCATCAAGATAAAAAGCTTCTGCACAGCCAAGGAAACAGTCAAAAAAACTAAGAGGCAGCCCACGGAATGGGAGAATATATTTGCAAATGACACTACAGATAAAGGACTGGTATCCAAGATCTACAAAGAACTTCTCAAACTCAATACACGAGAAACAAATAAACAAATCAAAAAACGGGCAGAAGATATGAACAGACACTTTTCCAATGAAGACATACAAATAGCTATCAGACACATGAAAAAATGTTCAAAATCATTAGCCATCAGGGAAATTCAAATCAAAACCACACTGAGATACCACCTTATGCCAGTTAGAATGGCAAAAATAGACAAGGCAAGAGACAATTGTTGGAGAGGATGTGGAGAAAGGGGATCCCTCCTACATTGTTGGTGGGAATGCAAGTTGGTACAGCCACTCTGGAAAACAGTGTGGAGGTCCCTTAAAAAGTTAAAAATTGAGCTACCCTATGATCCAGCCATTGCACTACTAAGTGTTTACCCCAAAGATACAGACGTAGTGAAGAGAAGGGCCATATGCACCCCAATGTTCATAGCAGCAATGTCCACAATAGCTAAATCGTGGAAGGAGCCGAGATGCCCTGCAACAGATGACTGGATTAAGAAGCTGTGGTCCATATATACAATGCAATATTACTCAGCTATCAGAAAGAACAAATTCTCAACATTTGCTGCAACATGGACGGCACTGGAGGAGATAATGCTAAGTGAAATAAGTCAAGCAGAGAAAGACAACTATCATATGATTTCTCTCATCTATGGAACATAAGAACTAGGATGATCAGTAGGGGAAGAAAGGGATAAAGAAAGGGGGGTAATCAGAAGGCGGAATGAAGCATGAGAGACTATGGACTATGAGAAACAAACTGAGGGCCTCGGGGGGGGGGGGGGAAATGGGATAGACCGGTGATGGGTAGTAAGGAGGGCACGTATTGCATGATGCACTGGGTGTTACACGCAACTAATGAATCATCGAGCCTTACATCGGAAACCGGGGATGTACTGTATGGTGACTAACATAATAAAAAATCATTAAAAAAAATAAAAATAAAAAAAATAGAATAAAATAAAGTGTTAAAAAATGTTTCTATAAAAAAATAAATAAATAACCATACCTGTGGTGATCGTAACAATGTAATTCATAGGACTAGTTGTCAATCTATCTCTCAAGGTGACTTAATTATAGCAATTTTACATATAGAAACCTAAGGAGTATGGTCCACATGCACAGGTGTTCAGGTTAAAGTCAAAGATAAATCAAAAGATTTGTCTTGGTCACTATTCAACAGGAATGAATACAAGTTTACATTCTATGAGAAAAACCCAGGCAAGTTGTCACTGATGGTTATGGTTAGGGTGGTGTTCAGGGTTATACGAAAATATGTACTTTAAGTGTTAAGTGACATAGAAGGAAGATTCATAAATCTTAGAAAGGAGAAAAGCTAAATGAGGAGCCAGGCTCTGTGAAGAGGTGGATAGAGGAACACCTGTGGACAAGGACAAGATGGGGAGGGCTACATGCCCTGGCATCCAGTGAAAATACTTTAAGAAGTGAAACATGTTGAGCACTTTGAGGAAAAAAAATAGTTTCACAATACATCCCCATATTAAATCAACCGTTGCATTGTTTACCGAGTTGTTGGATATAAACCAGCTCAGTGTTAGAACATTTTTACCAGAAACAATGACTTTTGTGTAGAAAGAGATGATCTGAACTCACTCTCAAAGGAAATGATGAGATGATAAGGCCAGTAATCCACGAAAGTTATCACTACTATTGAGAATTGAAGCTGTGACATCTGTAGTTCAGAACAGTAGTTTTCCAAATATGGACCCTAGACCAGCAACAAGAGCATAACCTGAGAACCTGCTGGAAATGCAAGTTCTTGGGTACTATCTCAGATTGAATGTACACTCCCTGGAGTAGGGCTCCACCTCACCTAAATCTACAATTATCAGGTAGAACACAGCCACCTGCATTTTAGTAAGTCTACTGTGTGCTTCTGATGTATGTTCAAGTTTAAGAACTACTGTCTTAGAAAACAGTTATCTTTCCACCTTCCAGAAATGCAGAGCCAGGAGAGAACAGGGCAGGTCATCAGCCCATCTAGAAGGGCTGAGTTACTAAAGGACATGCTTTAAGGTGGCCACAGTGGATTTTTTTTTTTTTTAACTTTACAAGACCCTCAAGAGAGTGTTTATCCTGATAATAACACCAGAAATATTATTAAGGAACAGTTCCTGTAAGTATTTATTAAAAAAATTATCTAAATTGACCTCACACAACTTTACATGTAACTACTCCCTTTCAACACAGCTAAAAGCTAAGGAAAGTTTCACAAAACAAGTGATTTACAGATGTCTTCACAAACTGATAAAGATGTTAAGAGTGATCAATATTAAGTACCTTAAGGTCATCATTCTTTACCTAAGAAATTCTAACTCTCAAAGTATTGTGAATCTAACCCTCATTTAGGGAAAATCTAAAATAATTAATATGTTCATAATTTGGGATTGGGAAATTCATAGCCCATCAATTTTCATCTGAGTGTCAATGACTTTTTGGAGAGTCAATAAAGGTAATAGTGAAGACTACGTCTTCCAGGGTCAGACTGCCTGGTTCTAATATGAATTCTTCACTTATTAAAGGTGACCTTGCGCAATGAACTCAGTCTCCCAAATCTGAAAAATGGAGATCATAAAATTGACCATGAAGCTCTGAGTATGTTGACGCCAACACAGAGTCAGCAAACAGTAGATGGCAGCTGCTTTCTAGTCAATGTTTCCTGACTCACAATGTATCTATTGCAAGGCTTGCTGCCAAAGGTACAGAGATGAAGAGTCTCGTGGCGGAGAAAACCATAGAAATAAATTTTATTTACAGTGCAGTGAAGACAAGGATTTAGAGTACTGGCTATTACGGAAGGGAATACTTTAAAACAGACAAACAAACACAACTAGTTACCATGGAGAAGGCAGGGAAGCCCTGAGAATTAGGGAAAAAAGAAGACATGGTTGAAGATGCTGAAAAGTCATTTCAGAGAGTGGATTCCATCATGAGCATGTGGAACAGAGATTTCTACTGTACCAACAATTGTTTCTAATTCAGCTTTCACTAATGATTCCACAAAATGTACTTCTCTGTGATTTCAACCATTCATTTCCATCCCCCTCCAGTCTCTCAGGCTGTAAGTTTGGTCCTCGTTTCAAGATTCACATCTTAAACTGTGCTCCTGATCTCAGCTCCAGCTCTGCGTGGAGCATGACACATCTTCCATTTTCTCCTCTGTGTTTCTCTTAAATTCTCTCTCACAACAAGGTCCTTCCCATGTATCTATAAATGTGATCATAATCTCCTCATTAATTAACACCAAGCAACAACAACGAAATAATAGAAAACCTTCCCTCAGTTTTACATCTTGGAGCTACATCTTATTTACTTTCCTTCCCTTTCTCATTGTCAAAACATTGATATATAAACCACTCACCCTTAACCTCTCTCAAATTAGTTTTGATTCTCACCAGTACCAGAATTTTAACAATTATCAGGGAAGATATGTTCCAAGGAGCTGCCATTCAGCCCACGCTCCCTACAGGCATTTGCTTTGTATTAACTTGTCCTGATCTTTTGTTTCTAGCTCCCAGACTCTCTTCCTACTTCCTCCGTCCTGAGTCTGGGCTCCTCTTTTCTCTTCTCCATCTACACTACCACTTCACAACTTGTCCTGACACCCATCGTTTCTGACTCAGCACAGACGCCACCATAGTAAAACCTTCTGGCCCAACCTCTCTGAGTTACTGTTATTTTCAATCACCTGCTAGGTTTCTATGTGACGCAGGACTTCAGAGCCTACGTGCTTTTAAAACTACTTGTATTATTGCCTTAAAGAATATCTGGATTCCACCCCGGGCCCCAATAATGACACCTTCTTCTACACAAACCATCTTTCCTCCTTTGTCCTTTGAGGCTTGCAGGCTCCCAGAATTTGCCATTGCTATTGCATTCACCTGGTATGGGCATCTTTTCTATGCTATGTGTCCAAGTCCAACCCAGTCACCTAAGCCCAGATCCAATGTTATCACTTTCATGATACTTTCCCCAATCCATGCAATTTGATAGAAGAATTGTCATTATTCTATAACTGTCAGAAAACCGTCTTGCACATAGTTGTTTTCATACTATTTTGTATTTTCTAGGCTTACAAAGGTTCTGGCACACAGAGGTACGTGATATCGTTGTCTTCCTGAGGACTCTTCCACATGTCTTACACTTAGGTTAATGATAGGGAAGAACAAATCAAATAGACAAAGATGTAACATTTTTCATCCACTGGGGACATATCTGGAGCTCTTTCCAAGTAGTTACCGTATTGATTGTTATCACCTAATATTGACCTAAACAAATGGTAGTTAATTTTGTCAATTATTTTTTATTTTAAGAAGTTGTTTGATAAATGAATTTAAAAAGCAACTGACTTATTGTCATTTATACCCACAAACTTGGTAGCCCCAGTGACAATAATGGAGTTTGTGTTTTACACCTCAGGATGATTCTTCTCATATTAAACTAAACCGAATTATTACAACCTTTTGAAAATCATCAACAATGAAAAATCATTATCAAATATCAGTATAAAATACAAAAAAATAATTAGCAAATAAAACTAGGTGAGAAAACCAACTTTTACTCAATAAAGTATTTGTTCAGCAAATAGATTTGTCCTCCTTACACAGTGGGTGTCAGTTAGTGATGGTGCCTGATAAATAACATGTCTTTTGTGAGCTACTCTTCAAAATCTTATAGAATCTTGTTGCAGAATATTGTTCTTAACTGAATTATAACAAATGATCTGTCATTCTGAAAAACGATAGGGGAAAAATATACAACTATTGATTCCCGTATTGGTAATTCTTCAGATATTTTGGAAAAATTAAACAAAAATCTAAAAATGTGACACATGCAACATTTTCATTGATGTCTGTAATTCCTTGTGATTTGAAATTAATATGATACATTTTTTCCCTTACATTTCCCAGCCATATGTGGCCATGTATGACTCTGTGAAATCTCAGGGCAGATGAAGATGCATAAATGGGGCTGCTGGAAATACAGTGCCATGTTTTATCAAGGTAGGACATATTTCAATATATGCAAGCATGTGTGTGTGCATATATATGTGTGTGTATATATTATATATGTGCTACCCGATTAGCACTATTTTAAAAAACATCTTTAATTACTCTGATTCCCCTTTTTTGCCTCTTATTTTACCTGTAAATATAATCTAATAAGAGAAATACATATTTAAGAGCATACTATATGGACCAGGCACCTTTATTCACAGGGTCACATGAAGCAAATCAATGAAAATTTTATGGAGCTATTATTCCAAAGACTGTCTCAAAATTAATTTTCCTGAATCCATTCTTTAGACCTGAGCGATAGTGCAATATACTAGCCAAATATGTTTTGTTTCATTACATGGTAACAAATAGAATGTTAATTGAAATTTAGCTAATGTGGAAAACATTTCCTTACCAGACATCCTGTGTAATTCTACTTACATTAAACAAAACAAAACAAAAAAACAGATAAACATCTTTGCTTGTAGCAAAGTTAAAACTCACTCAGTTGGAAACTCAGAGAAGACATTTTGGAATTATAAAAAGTTTTTTTTTTTTTTTAATAACGTAAATCATTTTACGGCCACAACTTCAAAAGATTAAGCTATTTGAAAGTGTTTACTCTAAAATATATTACATATGTCCCTGCTTTTTACATTTTTTGAGTAGAGTTGATATGGACTGTTACAACAGTTTCAGACGCACACCGTAGCAATTCAGTATGTCTATACATTTTTCTATGATCACCACAGGTGTCATCATCCGTCATCATACAATGCTATTACAGTATCAGTGGCTACATTTATGTCCCTGCTTCTTTAAGAAAAGTAATTGGAACATAGTTTTGCATCTTCTTAAAGATTTGAGAACCTCTCACCACCAGTTTATTTTACTGAACTGCATAGATAGGGACGAGGTATCTCCTGATTATGACAAGATGACTTTTTTCTTCATTAAATGGCTATAAACAAGCATGTATTCTTAGTTTGTGTCAGCTTCTTCTGGGTTTTGCTACTTTCTTTGTTGATAACTGTCAGCTCTTATTCTCACTATACTCCTAGAGTATAGTATATATATATATATATATATATATATATCCAGATATGTCCCCAGTATACATATATATATATATATATATATATATATATATATATATATATATATAAGTATATATATATATATATATATATATATAAGTATATATATATATACTTATTGAAATAACTGCACTCCTTTCCCAATTTGCTACTCTACCTCTTTTATCAAAGATGTACATGGGCTTTATCAGATATAATTGCATTCTCTCTTTTTGTAGTTATAGATTTAATTTTTTAAAAATTATTTATTTATTTGAGAGAGACAGAGAGAGAGAGAGAGAGAGAGAGAAGGAGAAGCAGGCTACCCACTGAGCAAACAGCCTGACAAGGGACTCAATCTTAGGACCCCAAGATCATGACCTGAGCCAAAGGCAGATGCTTAACCAACTGAGCCACCCAGATGCCCCAGTTTCGTTACTTTTTAACAAAAAATCTTTTATCAAAGATGTATATGGGCTTTATCATATACAGTTGTGTTTTCTCTTTTCATAGTTACAGTTTTGTTATTTTTTCATTTTCTTTGGTTGTTTCTCATTTTTTAGTCATTTTGGGGGCTCTTTTGATTGCTATATATGTGTGATGTCACTTTGTACTGTTTACGTAACAGGACTTAACATAAGTCAGAGGCTGCTGCTCTTTAATTATATTTTGCCATATTCTGAGAAGGATTTAAGAGACTTTCAACATTTGTTGTTAATATATTGCATCTTTCGGGGCGCCTGGGTGGCACAGTGGTTAGGCGTCTGCTTTCGGCTCAGGGCGTGATCCCGGCGTTGCGGGATCGAGTCCCACATCGGGCTCCTCCGCTGGGAGCCTGCTTCTTCCTCTCCCACTCCCCCTGCTTGTGTTCCCTCTCTCGCTGGCTGTCTCTATCTCTGTCAAATGAATAAATAAAAAATCTTAAAAAAATATATATATATATTGCATCTTTCAGTAAAAACAACAACAACAACGATAACAAGAACCAAAGAAGCCATGTTAAAGTCGTTAGGAAAATAAGACAAAGCCAGAAGTGAAGCTAATAGGAAAGACAAAACAATAAACTTCTATATATTTATTTGACAGAGGCAAGCCAGAAATTATATACTAAACATTGCAGCAGCCAAAAACGATGAGGAAAATTGCCCACTTGTAAAATTGAGACTATCTTTAGAGTAAAAACAAAGCAGCCGTATAAGGGAAGTATAACCATTCCTCAGAACGGTCATCACAAAAAGGGCACAGGTTAGAGTAATGAACAATATCTTTGAACACTTTCTTGAAACAAACAGGGAACAATTTTGGAAGGCTATTTATTAAAAAAAAATTGCTCAGTACAAACTTAAAACATCAGGCCAAGGGGAATTCAGGAAGGGGATTTAATATGTGAGGGATAAGGCAATATATGATACATCAATTTAGGGACAGATTTGAGGGCACGGAAGCCAGTGGCTCCGAACTGAAAGTAAACATCAGAGTCACAATGTCTGAGCACAACCACCTGTGATTCCAAGTAAGTTACCTCCGGGTGCAGTTTGGGGATGTGCATTTTCAGGCCACAACAAAGATTCTGATTCATGAGAATCAGATGGATGAGGATTACTGACCTAAAGAAATAGTGGAAAACATTCCCTGCATGAACTCCTCCATATATTTGATATTCTTTTTTTTTTTTTTTAAGATTTTATTTATTTATTCGACAGAGACAGAGACAGCCAGCGAGAGAGGGAACACAAGCAGGGGGAGTGGGAAAGGAAGAAGCAGGCTCATAGCAGAGGAGCCTGATGTGGGGCTCGATCCCATAACGCCGGGATCACGCCCTGAGCCGAAGGCAGACGCTTAACCGCTGTGCCACCCAGGTGCCCCTATATTTGATATTCTGTATTAAGGTTCTGAAAGGTACTGAGCAGCAATAACTTTGCGATCATAATCCCTGACTAGTAACCACAAGGCAACTCATCTATACTGACAGGTAACTGCAGAGTCCTACGCTTCAACAGTCAGCAAACCAAGAGAACCTCCCACAAAGACTGTGTGGTTTAAAGTTCACCGCTAAGTAAAACTTACCCTAATTAGCTTAGAGTATTGAAGACGCAAACTCCTTATAATGGCAACATGTAAAAGAAAACATCCATATCAAATATTTAAAATACAAATCCAATTTAAATGTTAGTACAGCACAAACCACAACCTATATACCCATTAATTCCTTCTCAAATTTGAGGGGAAATTACTAAAATAAAACCTTAGACAACTTCAGTCACATATTTTTTCCTGGGGTAATAAAATAATCTCTCAAAAGTAAATGTTTGAAAAAAAATGATGTTGATTACTCAGCACGACAATTATGGGGCATCTGCATTCCTACTTCTTAATATATCTATGGCCATTATCATACAGTAATCTGAGCCATCCTTCCTATGCAGTCTGGATAACACCTTAAAATCACTTAGGACAGAGTTCTATAGGCAGTCACTGATATTTTATCACCACTTGACATCCATGAATAGACCTTCCTGACAGAGCTGATCTTCACTTGACATAAAACTTTCTTAATGGACCCTTCATAATTTGTAAATCATTTGGGTGCTTTTTTTTAGCCATTTAAAGAAGGCACAAATAAAGATAATAAATGATGGGAAAATTGTGTTGATAAGGTGTCATTAACAGGTTAAGAGATGAACAAGCTACTAATTCTCCAAAGGACTAAATTTCTGTTTGTTAAATTGAGAAGAATCCAAGCATTGATGAAATTTCATTACTTCAACCTTTTAGCTGGCAGAGTAGATCAACATGGAATTCTGTTTTTATGAAGTATATCTTCATTCCAAATATTACTTGAGATAAAAGCTGGCATAAAATAATATTGGAATGCAGGCAAATCATATATGAAAAATACCGATAATTTCTTATAAGCATTACTTTAATAATAAAGTTTTGTGACAAAGACAGTCAAGTTATCTGTCCCTTTGCACTCAGTTTTACTATAGAAAACATTTACTGAATCCAAATGTCCATGATAATGCAGATAGTAAGTAGTTTTAGGTTGTGTTGACCAAAAAAAAAAAAAAAAAAAAAAAAAAAAAAAAAAAAAAGAATGCTGTCAAATACTGTATAATTTGGGTCAGTTGTTTTTCTCGTAATTTCTACTTGCAGTCCACCTGGAATTCAATAAAACAGAATAAAGGAACTATAGCAAGGTGAACATTAACATTCTGTCTAATTCAATTAAACAGATATTTATTGAGTATCATTTACATAATTTAGTCATTAGAGGGACCTGGTCTGTCATCATACACAGAAGCATGATTCTAAAACAAAGCTGAATATGCTACAGACTAACAGTAGTAAAAATAGCTTGATTTATATTGCACTTATGTTTAATTCAATGATTTTGGTTGAAGAGATGTCTGTTCTATTTATACAGCCACTAGTTTATTTGGGGACATGGGACCAGGTTATCTTTCTTCCTCAGAAACTCTGGAAGAGTTTACGTCAATGAGAGAACCACTTGTGACTATCAATAAACCACCTGTGACTATCAATTTAAAAATATTTTTCTATAAAAGAAATCTTGAGGGAGATACAGCTTTTCATATTACTATTTATTTCCCCCAAGCTTTATTGAATACATATAATCATAATTTGACTTGACTTTTTTGAAAGAAATAGGATTGAAACGCATTACTTAAAAGGTAGGGAGACTGTTCCATTTGGAATTGTGGTCACCAAGTACACCTTGTCATTATGTTGTAAGAATGGCAACAACCAATACTTTGGTTAAACTCAAGTATTCTAGAAAAACAGGCAGAATCAACAAACACTGCCATGTTATAATGAATAATCAAGGGTTAGTTCTGAGTGATACTGTGATTGTTATTACTGAACATTAATTAAGAACATGGCTATTTAAAATGCTACTATTTCTGTTGCTTAGCAATGCTTTATGCTCCCACCCTTTCCCATGCTCTTATCCATTCTCCAAAATCTGTTATTATTCTCAAACTTCCACCTGAACCCATCTCGCAGTTTCAGCAAAAGCTAGTGGCCTCTTACTTCCATGAGAAAAAGAAATGGCATTAAGTATGAATGCCTGAGATGCCTTCCAAACCGAAACAAAGCTTATCTATGGTTCCACCTCTTCTTATCCTTTCCCTTCTGTCTCAGGATGATTCCTTCTATGTTCTGTCCTTACTGTGCCTGGGTCTGGGCCTGGATCTCTCTTGCTCCAGTACTCCCTCTGTTCATTTCTCTCTTCAATTTTCAACATCCCCCTTGCCACCGATTACCTTAGTCAACCTTTCACAAATGCTCATTTCTGTCATCTTAAAAAGAATCTTTCATTCATTCCTACTTCTCTTATTCACTGTCAACTTCTTCAAATGGTCCATCTTCACAGCCTTTGTTTCTCAAATCCCAGGTATTCCCATAATCTATGCTGACATCTGGCTTCTGCCCCACTTCTTGTGTTTCACAGTACCCCAGGGGTGTCACTGTCCAGTTTCCATCCTTGTTGACCAGGCCATCATTTGTGAGGTCTGGTTGTTGTTGTTGTTATTGTTGTTGTTGTTAACATTGTTGTTTTGCTTTTGGAACAATGTTTGTTTCTGGTTCACGTTCTACCTCACTCCCAGTTCTTATAAATTGCTGTATTCCTTAAATGCACATATTTCCAAGGCTTGTTTCTGGGTTGCATATACTATATTACTTTTATCTATAGATGATGAAACAGAAGGACAGAACAATGTACTGAAAAGATGTCGGTAAGCATTAGAATCATAAAAATAATAATTTCAAGTCAAGTAATATTTTAAATATTATTTTGAAAAACTGCTTAGAAAAGAGTATATTATTCAAGCACTAATGCAATCTCTAAGCTTAAAATCATTTGTGCACTTGGGTTTTTCCTGCAGGGTCAGGAAAATCAGAAAATCTGGACACGAAGTGCTTTTAGGAAGAAAACAAAACAAAACCCAAAACACTAGAGTCTATTCAGCACAGGACTATCATTATGAGCTTATTTTTGGAAATGAGGTGCTCCTGAAATAAAATGGTTGAATTACACATAATGCTATACCATAATAACTGGTAACTATGAACGGTTCCTAAATTATCACTGGAAAATACATATCTATTAACATATTATTTTCAGCGCACAGTGTCTGTAATTAAGACATATCCAATTAGGAAAGAAAGAACTGTGAATTTATTGCTCAATTTAAATTTTTCATTATTTGCTGATTGAGCCATTTGTCAATTATTGTTTCTGTGCTGTTGATCATTATATTATAAAATTATGCTACTGTTAGCACCATTATCATGTAAATACATCAGATTGCAAATCTTAGTGTATTCTATTACATTTTTTGCTCCTTAAAAAGAAAGAGGTAAGAAAAGCTACCTTTAACAGCAGGAACTTAAAGAGCATCAACTTTATGGTGGAAAAATCTAAGCTACTTGGTTATTTGCTATTTTACTGGCCCATGATGTTTGAGTTTTCTGTGTTCTATCATCATTATTCATCAAATACTGAAACACAAAGTTAGTCTATATTACTATAAATATGGTACTGTTACAAGTGTATTGGATTGGGTTTCTGTTTCTGACTGCACTGGGGTCACTGACAGATGACCATCACCCCCATAGGGAAAAATTAGAAAAGCCGGTAAGATTTCTTAGAAGTCCTTTTTGAAAGCATCAGATATCAGCTCCAGCAACCTGAACTTGAAGGGTCAAAATCTCAGAGAAGGGAAAAACAAAGAAGATGAGCTAATATACTATAGCCACTTTTCTTTCAAGTCATTTATCCGTAGCCTCCTGCTACGGATCCAAGCAAAAAGCTCGAGTGAATATCCTAGACTACTCAGTTGAAAGCTCTGAAAATCCATGTCCTAGGAGTGGGGCAAATAGGGGACAGAGCATTACCACCCCAGCCTTGAATCTGCTCAGCATCTGATTGAATTAAGGCAATAAAACTAAAAAAAAATGTTAAAAAGGAAGAAATACTTCTGAAGAAACATAACATAATCTTCAGCCAATTTTTAATATAGAATAATTGGCAACCAATAAGAAAATAAGGCTTGTCAAGAGACAGGACAAAGTCAAAAAAAACAACAACAACAACATATCACAGGTGACCAAGACACTGGAGTTCTTAGATAAAAATACTAAAATAGCTATGACTGAAATGCTCAACAAAATAAGATAAAACACTGGGGAAAGCTAAATAAAAAGATGGACAGTATCACCAGACAACTGGAATCTATAAATACAGGAAATTAAGAACACACTAAGTATGTTTAATAATAGATTCGAAACAAGAGAATACAGGATTGGTGAACTAAAAGACAGGACAATAAAAAATTTGAAACACGGAGGGAAAAAAAGGAAAGACAGGACAAAGTATAAAAGATATATGAAACTCAGTGAAAAGTATTACATTAAGTATAAATGAAATCAGTGAAGGAGAAGAGAAAAGGAAAGAGATAAAGAAAAAAAAAAAAAAACCACCTAAAACCCACAGATTCAGAGAGCTCAGAAAAATTTAAGCAGGCTATAGAAAAACCACATCTAAGCACACAGTAGGAAAACTATTAAAATATCTAAAGATTAAAAAAAAAAACATAAACAAAACAAACAAAACTCTTAGAAAAACAGCCAGGAAAACAACACAAAACTACACAAAGAGATATAGTCAAAAACTCTACAGATTTAATTAAATTAAAATGGAAACTTTAAAAATTGAGTTATAGTTAGTGGAAAGAAGAGGAAAAAGTGCATCTACTCCATATTCCAGGAAGTAGAAGTTTCTCATGTTCAAATAACCCACAGGGAGGCAGGGAAAAAATTAATTAATAAAAAAGAAAAAGCAGAACGAACAGAAAACAAAAGATAAGTGGCCAACTTAAACTCTAATATTTTAATAATCGCATTCAACATAAATGGTGTAAATGCATCCATTAAAACACAGACTGGCACAGTGAATTTAAAAACGTGACTCAACTATGTTTTTTTCTTTTTTTAAAGATTTTTTTATTTATTCGTTTGACAGACAGACAGACAGACAGTGAGAGAGGGAACACAAGCAGGGGGAGTGGGAAAGAAAGAAGCAGGCTCCCAGCGGAGGAGCCTGATGTGGGGCTCGATCCCAGAATGCCGGGATCACGCCCTGAGCCGAAGGCAGACGCTTAACGACTGAGCCACCCAGGAGTCCCTCAACTATGTTTTGTCTATGAGAAACTCACTTAAATTTAATGATATAGATAGATTAAAAGTAAAAAAAAATTATCACGCAAATGTCAATCAAATGTAAACAGGAGAGGCTATGCCAATATCAGATGAAGTAGATTTAACAGCAAAGAAAATTGCCAAACTCAGAGAGAGACATTATATATTGCCAATGGATCAGACCACCAAGAAGACATAGCAGTTCTAAATGTGTATACACCAACCCCCCCAAAAGAACAAGCAAAAAAAACCCCAAAACAAAACAAAACAAAAAAACGAACAAAAAAAGGAGCAGCCAAATTTGTAAAGTGGAAACTGAAAAAGAAATAGATAAATCCACAATTATAGTTAGAGACTCTGACACCCCTTCCTTAAAATTGGTGAACTACTAGACAGCAAATCAACAAGGATACTGAAGAATTCCGTCAACCAAGAAGATCGAACTGAAATTTATAGAACATTATACAAAATAGTAGAAGGCACATCTTTCTCAAATGCCCGTGGAACACGTCAGGGAAGACATATCCGACTTATAAAACAAATCTCAATCTATTTAAAAGAACTGAAGTCATCCAGAGTGATTTCACAAACCTCACAGAATCAAACTAGAAATCAATAACAGAAAGATAATAGGAAAATCTCCAAACTCTTGGAAACCGAACATACTTCTAAATGACTCATGGGTTAAGGAGGAAGTATGAAGGGAAATGAAAAACACATTGAATGGAAAGAAAATAAAAATAAAACATTTCAAAATGTGTGGGACATAGAGAAGTGCTGAGAGGTAAATTTATTCCACTGAAATGCATACAATGAAAAGATGAAGTCTCAAGTAAATTATGTAAGCTTCCACCTCAGGAATGCAAAAAGGAAGGAAGGAAGGAAGGAAGGAAGGAAGGAAGGAAGGAAGGAAGGAAGGAAGGAAGGAAGGAAGAAAGAGAAAGAAAGAAATTTAGAAAGAAAGAGGCAAAAATAATCTAACATGTTGAGTCATAAGATAAAAATAAAAGTAATTAAGACTATGAACTCTGATCATAATGAAATTAATCTAGAATCAATAATAAAAATATAATTTAAAAATCTTAGGTGTTTGGAACTTGAGCAATTTTAAGTAACCATTGGATCAAGGGGAAAAAAAGATCACAATGGAAATTAGTATTTCAATCTGAATGATAGTAAAAATATTACATATCAAAACTCATGGGACACAGTTAATACTTTAAAGGCAGATTTATAGACTAAAACCCTATATCAGGAAAAACAGAAAAGGTTAAATCAATAATCCAATCAATACTATAAGAAGTTGGAAACTAGCATTTTAAATCTAAAGATAAAGGAAAGAAATAATCAAAGGCAGAAATTATTGTAACAGAAAACGTCTGCACAATAGAGAAAACTTAAAAAAAATTTTTTTTAAATTGAAAATTAGGGGGCACCTGGGTGGCTCAGTTGGTTAAGTGTCTGCTTTTGGCTCAGTTCAGATACCAGGGTCCTGTGATCCAGCCCAGAGTCAGAGGCCGCTGGGCTACCTGCTCAGCAGAGAGTCTACTTCTCCCTCTCCCTCTGCCACTCCCCCCACTTGTGCTCTATCTCTCTCTCTCAAGTAAATACAATCTTTAAAAAAATAAATAAAAAGTAGAAAATTGGTATTTTAAAATAACTAATGACACTGAATGACCTTAAGCAAAACTAATAAGGAAAAACAAAGAAAGAAGATATATATTACTAATATCATGGTTTTATTACAGATTACAACAGTAGTAATGTTGGAACTATCTCATACCTGCTCATGACAACAAACTGTGTGCATGTGTTCCCAATGACACAACTTGAAATTGTCCATAGTCTGATTGTACACAACATAGAAATTGGTAAGTATTATAAATCAAACCATCCCCCCCCGAAAACTGCTTTGCTAGCATGCTGCTGAACCTAAACTAAATAAAAAAAAAAAAAAAAAAAAAAAAAACAAACTAAAAGATGACATTAATTGGAGCAATTTTATACCAATGAACTTGACAATTTAAGAAACATAATCAGTTTTTTAGGAAAGGTAAAGCTTGAAAAACAGATATTTTAACAGAACTGTATTTATCAAAGAAATTCAGTCTGTAATTGAAAATCTCTGTACAAAGCAATCTATAATCCCTGAAGTCTTCTCCTGAGAATTCTTTTCTAAATAATTAAGGAGAAAGTAACACTGATTTTACATAAACTTAACATAACAAAAAAGAAAAAGAAATGTTAGCTGACTTGGCTTTCTTATTACCTTTTTTGGTACTGAAATATAATTTATACTTTTCATGTGCTTACTGTCCATTCATATATTAACATCTATTCAGATCTCCTGCTATTTTTAAATATTAGTTTATTGTTTTATTATTGAATTGCAGGAGTTATTTCTATAATCAGGTTATAAGTTATTCGCCTGCTATGGTATGAGAGTAATTTCTCCCAATTTCTGGCTTATTTTCTTAATGGTGTTTCTTGATAAATAGTTTTTAATATTTTATAAAACTTATTTTTTAAGGTAAGTTTTGTTTTTTATAGATTTATTAAGAATATGTCATCAGGGGCGCCTGGGTGGCTCAGCTGTTAAGCGTCTGCCTTCAGCTCAGGGCGTGATCCCATCATTCCAGGATGGAGCCCACATCAGGCTCCTACGCTGGAAGCCTGCTTCTTCCTCTCCCACTCCCCCTGCTTGTGTTCCCTCTCTCGCTGGCTGTCTCTCTCTCTGTCAAATAAATAAATAAAATATTAAAAAAAAAAAAGAATATGTCATCAAAGAATAATGACCGTTTCACTTCATTTGTAATCCACAGGGTTTTCTTTCTTTTTCTTGTCTTATTGCACTGGTGGAAACTGCAGAAGGTATAATGTTGAACAGAGGTAGTGAGAATGGACATCATGCTCTTGTCAGTCTTTGGCAGGGAAGTATTCAGTATTTCACTATGAGATATTATCTTAGCTGTAGGTTTTTGTAGTTGTGTTTGATTAGGTTGACTATCCCCTTCTATTTCTAAAATTGATGTTAAATTTTACCAAAAGTTTTTCTGTATTAATTGAAATTTTATTTTTCATTTTAACTTGTTAATGTAGTGATTGTATTAATTGCTATTTGAATGTTAAACCAATATGCATTTCTTGGATACAATCCACTTGATAATTCTGTATTATCCTGTTTATATATTGGTGGAATTGATTCTGTGAGGACTTTTATGTCCATGATTGTGAAGGCTACTAGCATTTAATTTTCATTTCTTGTAATATATTACAGCCTTCTTTTACTACCAGGGTTATGGTGGCTTGTAATACGAGGTGGAATGTGTTTTCTCCTTTTTGACTTTGTGAATTTTGCTTGTGTGTGTGTAGGATTGGCATTATTTATTCCTATATGCTTAATAGATTTCACTAGTGAAGTCAATAGGCCATGTTTTTTCTTTTAGACACTTTTAAATGACGAATATTTAGAATATGAATAATGAATATGAATTTTAAAAACTTTCTTATGTCATTTTTGATGAGTTGTGCTTTTCATCAATAAACCTATATTGCCAAAAAGTTGTTCACAAAACTCCTCATTGTCTTTTTAAGTCTGTAAATTCTACAGTAATGGTCTCTCTTTCATTCCTGATGTTAGTAACTTGTATTTTATCTATTGTTTTCTTGATCAGTCCTTTAGAATTTACCCACTTTGTTAATTTATCGAGGAACGTATTTTTGGCTTTTTAAAATTTATTTATTTATTTTTACTATTTCACTGACATATGCCCTTTTTAAATTATTTTCTTTCTCCTCCTTTGGGTTTGATTTCTATGTCTCACATATTCTGTTTCCCTTATTCCTCTTTTCTTTCTTTTTTTTTTTTTTTTTAAGATTTTATTTATTTATTTGACACATAGAGAGAGACAGCCAGCAAGAGAGAGAACACAAGCAGGGGGAGTGGGAGAGGAAGAAGCAGTCTCCCATCAGAGGAGGGAGCCCAATGCAGGGCTCAATCCCAGGACGCTGGGATCACACCCTGAGCCAAAGGCAGACGTTTATAGACTGAGCCACCCAGGCGCCCCATCCCCTATTCCTCTTTTCTTGTGTTTATCAGCACGATTCAATTATTTGACAGCATTTAGCACTCATTAAAAATTCTTAGCTAATTATGAATAGAAGAACATAATTAAAATGCCAGCAGTAAACATTGTATTTAATGGTGTACTACTCAAAACTTTTCCCTGGGGATGGAAAAAAGTTAAGGATACATGATATTCTACTTCTTTTTTTTTTTTTTTTTTTAAGATTTTTATTTATTTATGTGACAGAGATAGAGACAGTCAGCGAGAGAGGGAACACAAGCAGGGGGAGTGGGAGAGGAAGAAGCAGGCTCCTAGCGGAGGAGCCTGACGTGGGGCTCGATCCCAGAAAGCCGGGATCACGCCCTGAGCCGAAGGCAGACGCTTAACCGCTGTGCCACCCAGGCGCCCCCATGATATTCTACTTCTATTACACATGTAATTTGGACATCTTTGGCAATAAACCAAGTCAAGAAACAGATATAAAATATGTAAGGATTAAAAGAAGAAATACAACTTTCATTATCTGAAGCCAACGTGATTCTGTACATAGAAAATTCAAAAGAATCTAAGGCAAATCATTATAATCGATAAGTGAATTTAGTAAGGCTGAGTAATACAGGGTCAATATACAAAATCATTTGCATTGCTATATACCAGCATAAAATAAATAGGAAGTGAAATTTTTAATATGATACTATTTGCATTACCAAGAACAAGAACAACAAAACTATGAAATACTAAAAATAAATCTAACAGATTTTAAGACCATTCCTCTGAAAATCACAAACTTTTTTGAAAGAAATTAAAGATGACAAGTAATTGAAGGGGTAGATAATGTTGATAGATCGGAAAACTGAACGGAATATATTCAGTTCAATTCAAATAAAATTTTTAGAGGTTTTTTGTTTTTTTGTTTTTTCTTGGGGGGGGGTGAGGTAAAAATTAATAAGCTGCTCAGAAAATGTATATGGAAACACACGGGGCCAAGAATAGCCAAGGCAATCTTGAAAAAGGAGAAAAAAAAAGCCAGAATACTTGCACTATTAGATTTTAAAGTTTTATATAATGTTACAGTAATTAAGATACAGTAATATTAGTATAAGTATAAACAAAAACCAATAGAAACAAAATGGGTCCAGAAACAGAGCTGTATGTATTTGATACTTTTATGTATGACAAAGGTAATATTGCAGTGGGATGGGAAAGAATGGTCAATTCTACAGGAGGTGATGAGTTAACTAGATATTGAAATTGAAAAAAATTACCTTATGCCTACCTCAAATCACATCTAAAAATCAATTTGAAATGAATTAAGGGTTAAATGTTGTAGGTAACATAATGAAACTTTGAGCAGAAAACACATGAGTATATCTCTATTACCTGGGGTTAGGAAAAGATTTCTTAAGTCGGATACAAAATGCATTAACCTTAAAATTTTTTTGATAATTTAGACTGCATCAAAATGAAGACTTTTATGTATTATAAGACAACACTAAGCTTTGAGAAGGCAAGCCATAAAGTAGGAGGAAATATTTTTCAATAAATATATTCAACAAATGACATTTCAAATTATACAAGGAACTTCACAAATGAAGGAAAAATACAACTCAAAAGGCATGGCAGGGGTGCATGGGAGGGGAGTCTTTTTGACCAAAGACTTGAAAAAGTGATTGTCAAAAAGATAATAAAATGGTCAAAAACCATTTGAAGAGTTGCTCAACTCACCCATCATAAGAAAATGTAATTTAAAACCACAGTATGATTCCATAGTACCAATAGAGTAGTTAAAATGAAAAGAACAGACAATATCAAGTGTTGAAAAAGACATGGAACAAAAAGAATGCTTGTAGAAGTGTACCTTAGAAAATTTCGTATTAGATATTAACCTTCTCTTACCCTATAATTCTTAGGTATATGTCCAATAGAAATGCATTCATATGTTCACCAAAAGATTGGTACAAAAATATTCTGAGCATAACTATTCACATAAAGGTGTCAAACTGGAAATAAAAGTTCATAAATAGCCAGAAAATTAATTTTGTTATATGCATATAGGGGAACATTATAATGAAAATAAAAAGGCTCTTGCTACACACATCAGCATATGAATCTCACAAATATAATATTGGGACAGAAATCTAGACACAAATTGCATTGTATAGTTGCTTTTATATAAAGTTTAGAAGAACACAACTAAGACGTTCAAAGGCAGAATAGAGGTCACATTTCATGAGGCTGTGGAGGAAGGGCAGGAGGAAGGTTTCTTGGTGGCTATTAGTTCTTAGCTTCTCAAGTTGGATGCTGGTGACACGTATGCTCACTCTGAGAGTTTATTAAGCTATCTACTTAAAACTTCCACAATTTCTGTCCTACTTTAATAAGTTAAAATGAAGTAGTATCTTGCACTGCATTTTTAAGACAGTGCTTTAATATACTCATATCATCAGCAAGCAGGGAGGCATTCTATGATAATCAAGCATTAAAACTAATAACGAAGTCATGGGGACACTGAGTCTAGACTTCCAATACCGTGAGAGGAAAAAATTACTGAACCAGAACCCCGCTATCCGAGTGAACAGCACCATTTATGTCTCTGAGCACTCCCACTAAACAAACTTCTCTATTAACAGACCAACTGCAATCTGTCACATGCCTCCCTTTTGAGTTTTTCTACTTCTGTTAGAAGAAATTAATAGTCGCTGTGAGAGGAAATGAAATGTGGTACACTAGAACAATCCTTCAAAACAACTTTCTGTAAAGAAAGTTAGCATTTCACTTGTACTGTAAGACGGAGCCATAACGCTGACATTTTATATCTTTAAACCAAACACACACACACACACACACACAACAGGATAATTAGGAGAAAATTTAGGAAGGAAATGGATAAAGGAAACATAAATACCCATCATTTCATTTCCCATTATGTTGGTTTCACGTCTGGGATAACCTGACAGGATATCTTCTCGTGCTATGGGAAACGTGAAGATTTTACAGGAAATGGGAGGGCCATAAATGACAATATTGTGTTCCTTTGACTGTGTTCATTGACTCCATGGGGCTCAATGGATGACGTGGGGGAGGGAGCCCCCTTTAGAAGCCTAAAAAAGAGCTCTTACTATTATAGTAAAATTAGGTTTCGAAAATTAGAAAGCGTATTGAAAAACTTTAACAAATGAGGTGAGAAATGTTAGGAAACGGAGTACAGAGTTTCAGAGGAGTCTTAAGACACGGATTAGGTGAACAATTGAGACAGAGACAGAGAGGGAGCGCGCATTGTAACCCAGAAGACAGGAGCAGATGAAGACGGGCCACAGAGAAGAGGCACGCTCTAAGTTCCCAGTAGGGACTGCCCACGCAGGCCAGACGACAGCCTTTTCCCAAGATGACTCTTCAGAGAGAGGTGAGTGTCAGGTTAAGTACTGACATCTGAAACTCTAAAATGTATGTCAAAAATCGTTACAATCTGACATTAATATTGTTTCAAAATGCAGAGTGTTTTTTTGGAATTGTGCTTTTTCTTTGTTTTTATTTTGTTGTGTGTGCATGTGCGCAGTTCAACGCACTTTTAACCTGGTTTTGAAGGAAACGTTTATCTAGGCAGAGTTTGTGAACAGCAGCACTATTTTTGTTTTGTTTTTAGAGAGGGAGAGGCAAGAGAGAGAGAGGGAGGGTGAGGGAGAGAAAGAGAGAGAACAGGACAGAGAGAGAAGGAGAGAGAGAATTCAAGCAGGCTCCACACCCAGCTTGGAGCCCAACACAGGTCTTGATCCCACAACCCTGAGATCATGACCCAAGCTAAAATCAAGAGTCAGACACCTAACTGAAAAAGCCACCCAGGCGCCCCTGAAAGGAACACTACTGACATTTTGAACAACATAATTATTTTTTTTTTGTTTAGGCTGTCAGTGCTCAGCAGCATTCCTGGTGTCTACCTCTTACATACCCATCGCACACCACCGCCTCCAGTCATGACAACCAAGAATGTCTCAATAAACTGCCAAATATCCCTTAAAAGGAAAAACTTCCTCCAGTTGAGAACTGACCTAAGCAGATAAATAAAATGACACCTCTCTCCCCTTTCTTTTTGCAATGGGGTCTCCTCGTCCACTCTATCGTGACTGAAACTCAAATGTGAACTGTATTATCTCTGTGCATGTTAAGTAAGTAAAGTTACGTGGGGCATAAGTTATAGAAAGCATGGAAAAACTAATCCTAATGTCTATATGACTTAAACCTTGTATAATTAAAAAAAATAAATCAAAAGTTTCTAAAGTATTTTCCCAACTTTGTGATTTTAAAAATTAAATAGTTTTGGAACACGTTTATTGACTTTTCATGGATAAATTTTCACTTACTAGTCGTTAACACTTGAATCGTAACAGATGAATTCTGGTTAAGATGGACTTGAGTTACAGGGTTGATTATTTACATGCACACAGAATTTTCATATATCTGTTGAAGCAAAAAAGTAAATAAGCAAAAACAAAACAAAACAAACAAAAAAATAAACAAGAAGAAATGATTCTTTGAAAGCTAAAATGAAGATATCTTATGGAGTCCGGAGAGGAATAATTTAAGAATTAGGTTTGAATGATCTATTTAAAAATTTCCTGAAGCATTTAAAGAGAGCACTAGTTTTGGAGGTATATAAGACAGAATTCAAAGGGAAACAAAAACAGCAAACAGAAAATTTGGCAGTTGACTAATTCAATTAAAAATGTATGTGAGGGGCGCCTGGGTGGCACAGGGGTTAAGCGCCTGCCTTTGGCTCAGGGCGTAATCCCGGCGTTACGGGATCGAGCCCCACATCAGGCTCCTCCGCTATGAGCCTGCTTCTTCCTCTCCCACTCCCCCTGCTTGTGTTCCCTCTCTCACTGGCTGTCTCTCTCTCTGTCAAATAAATAAATAAAATCTTTAAAAAAAAAAAATGTATGTGAAATCTCAGGCAAGTCAAGACTGCAAAACATTAACTTTTAAAAATTATTTTAAAATCATAAAATAAAATGTCTAAATTAGCTTCTGAAAATATTCTATTATAAAAGATGGAAGTTAAATATAGATTTTTCTTTAAAAGGTTATCAACAGTTTCTAACTTTTCATGACTAAGAAAATAGAGTAAAATTCAAAAAGCTAATTAATGACCCCATTTTGGGCAGCAGAGGAAAGAGACACTTCGTTTCTAAGTACGTAAAGATTCTCATTTTTCAAAGACCAGTTCATATGTCACTTTCCTCTGTGGAATTTTCCTGTTGCTCCCTAATCAGAATTACCTGTTTCTTCATCTGAGCTTCCAACAGTTCGTGCCTGCGCTTCTGTTGTGGTTATCGTCTTCCTTATGGTCTACGCCTGGTACTTTTCTCCCTGCAAGTGTAGGACTCCATGATTTCAGAGACTGCGCTCATTCCTCTTCTTGTCCCTCATAGCAACTGACGTGGATACAGTCTGGAGTAGAAATTTTCTAAATATCTACAGAAAGCATCATTCACATTTATCTTCCTGGTTTAATATCCTGAGGTAAGGGGCGCCTGGGAGGCTCAGTTGGTTAAGCATCTGCCTTCGGCTCAGGTCATGATCTCAGGGTCCAGCGGGGAGTCTGCTTCTCCCTCTGACCCTCCCCTCTGCTCCTGCTCTCTCTCCCACTTTCTCTCTCTCAAGTAACAAAATAAAATCTATTTAAAAGAAAATATCCTGAGGTAAGTAACTAAAAAAATATATATATAAAACAGAATTTTGTTTTAAAGGTTAATGTTCTTTAATATTTGTGTTAATTGGTGTAACTCTGTAGAGCCATTCATTTGTAGTGGTGCATTTCCATGGGTAAGTTTGTAAACAGAAATAAAGAACGATTAAGACCAGAAACGGGCATAGGTTAAGGTGCATTCTGACAATATTGAATCATAGATGGTTAGAGCAAAAGTACCTTAGAGTTTATTTACTGCAATTTCTTAATTGTAGAGAAAAGTAAGCAGAGGCCTGTTTACATACTCATGATCTGACAGCTACTTTAAGGGAAGCCAGAACCATATCATAGATCTCTTTCCTCTACCTTACTGCCTACAGACCATTGAACCCACACTAACTCAGCGTGGTGAGTCAGTAGGCTTGGGAAATCAGTACCATCATAACAAGAGGACAAAACAAAATGAACTATCGGGGCTTCCATCAGGATAAAAAGCTTCTGCACAGCAAAGGAAACAATCAACAAAACTAAAAGGCAATCTATGGAATGGGAGAAGATAGTCACAAATGACATATCAGATAAAGGGCTAGTATCCAAAATCTATGAGGAACCTATCAAACTTAACACCCAAGAAACAAAAAAATCCAGTCAAGAAATGGGCAGACGACACAAGCAGATATTTTTCTCCAAGAAGACATACAAATGGCCAACAGACACATGAAAAGATGCTCAACATCACTCATCACCAGGAAAATACAAATCAAAACCACAATGAGATACCACCTCACACTGGTCAGAATGGCTAAAATTAACAACTCAGGAAACAACAGATGTTGGCAAGGATGCAGAGAAAGGGGGACCCTCTTACACTATTGGTGGGAATATGAAGTGGTGCAGCCACTCTGGAAAACAATATGGAGGTTTCTCAAAAAAGTTACAAATAGAGCTACCCTATGACCCAGCAGCTGCACTTCTAGGTATTTATCTAAAGGATACAAAAATAGTGATTCAAAGGGGCACCTGCACCCCAATGTTTATAGCAGCATTGTCCACAATAGCCAAACTATGGAAAGAGCCCAGATGTCCAAAGGCAGATGAATGGATTAAGAAGACCTGAAAGATCACTCAGCCATCAAAAAGAATGAAATCTTCCCATTTGCAATGATGTGGATGGAACTAGAGGGTATTACGCTAAGCAAAATAAGTCAGTCAGAGAAAGACAAATACCATATGATTTTGCTTATATGTGGAATTTAAGAAACAAAACAGATGAACATAGGGGAAGGGAAGAAAAAATAAAATAAGAAGCAAACAGAGAAGGAGGCAAACAATAAGAAACTCTTAACTATAGGAAACAGAGTTGCTGGAGAGGAGGGGGGTGGATGGATGGGGTAATTGGGTGACGGGCATTAAGGAGGGCACTGGATGTAATGAGCACTGGGTGTTATACGCAACTGATCGATCACTAAATTCTACCGCTGAAACCAATAATACAGTATATGTTGAATAAACTGAATTTAAATTAAAAATTTAATTAAACAAACAAACAAAACAAAACAATAGGACAAAGAAATCTGATTTAGGATTTTTCAAATTAATAACATTGTTTTGGCCCCATTTTACAATTGTAGGGTATACAAAACAAAATTAAAAACCAAAAACTAAAAAAACCCCAAAGTATATAAAATGCCTTCAAAGAAACTGATTAAATAATTTTAAAAATAATGTTAGTTGAATAAGATTCTTATTTTCTGGATATTAGCACGTATTGACTTTTAAAAGCAATACTACAAGTTGGCGCATCTCTTTTTGACTAGGGTATATTTGACTCCATCTACAAGGAGGACAATATAAGCTTTAATAAAATAAACATATACAACTAAGCTGTCTGTACATCTTTATATAAAGATGATAATAAGAGTACGTGCGGCATCTGGATGACTCTGTCAGCTAAGTCATCTGACCTTGGCTCAGGTCATGATCTCAGGGTTTCGGGGATCCAGCCTGAGGCAGGCTCTGCACTCTGCTCCTCCCCCATTCGTGCGCATGCGTGCATGCTCGGTCTCTCAAATAAAGAAAATCTTTAAAAATAATAAGAGTAGGCAATATCAGACAAACTTTTTTTACTTGAAATTATATTTTATGGTAATTCTTCATATGTTATTTCAATGAGCAAAGATAAGTTAGATATATCCTATTTATGAAAAGAAAATGAGCTATCTATACTCAGGTGAGAATCACGGAATTTGATAATTTTCATATTTTGTATAGCCCAGATTAATTTTTTTAAATAATAATGAAATCATTTCAGAGCCATAAAACATAATATAATAAAATTCTCTCTGGTGTTTTGGGGAGAGGTAATTACTACAGAATATTAAATTGGGAAAACAGAAATAGAGCATTTAATCTACATGAATAATTGGGACACCTGCACACAGCAGACAGCTTTGCTTTTGGAGAATGTTAAAGATTGGTTTTCTATAATTTCAGCTATTACCATTATAGTTTTTATTAATGACAGATCATGGAGGAAAACTGTTGATAAATGGAAATTTAATTTGATTAATCTAAATGCTTAGGAAGTGCAATGACCTTGTTACTGGAAACTCACAAATAATGTACTTTTAGAAACACACTGAAAGCTAAACGTAATCAATTATTTCTGGAAAACTGTCAATTAATTCTGACTGACTTTCTGATCAATGGCTTGAGATACATACCTTTTGGCAAAAACAACGAACATACTTTTTAAAGTATAGGTTACTTGTTTTGTTCTTTATTTATATTTCATGCTTTATTTGTGCAGTTACTTTGTATCTTGGTCTTCTGTGATTCAACTGGCCTAAGTAATAGAAATTCTTAAAATTCTTGTACATTAATTCGTAAGACAGCCAGTAAAAGTGAGTCATGCTAAGCCCTTCACAATGCAATATTATTTGGAAAATCATTAACTATAAACACTCTGTTGGTTAGAACTTGAAGTATGCCCACCGTTACCAGAGAAGAAAGTGCTGACTAACAAAAACAGAATCTGCTCCAATCAAAAACGGTAATATATTTAAGAATCTCTAGTAGGTCTCTGGCAAGGCAAAAATACAAGAAATAATAAAGGACACTAGTCAGCTCAATTTGGGGTCTGGGGAGTGAATTATATATTTTTTTAAAACTTGACCAAATTTTGTAAGGCACTGGAGTACCTTGGTTAAGATAGTGGCCCTGGAACCATACTGGGTGGGTTTTGAATATCAGCTTTGGTCTACAGCCAAACCACCCTGAACGCGCCCAATCTCGTCTGAATATCAGCTTTGCTGCTTAGATAAGGCTTGTCTGGGGGACGTTACTCAACTATTCCCTCTTCAGTTGTACTTTTCTTTAAAATGGGAATCATAATATTTTTTGCCTTATGAATATTTTGGAATGATTAAAAAGTTAATGTACACAGTGTGCCTGGTAGCTTGGTACATAGCAGATGTTCAATCAATATTAACTATTACTATTACCTAAGTGGAAATGATACACTCAACCGTTCACATTTTTTTCTCAAAGAATTTTAGAATTATACATATTTTTTTGTAATAAGACTAAAGATCATTTAGTAATGTCAGGAGTGTTAATATTTGATGTATTTCCACTAAGTGAGTTCTGAACAGACACATTTAATATCACGACTCAGTCATTTCATGTGGATACACTAGAGTTGGTTAAATCAACACTTTTCAGTACAGAGGGTTATGATGTTCCTGGAGGTTACAGTATATTTCTGCACAGTTAGGGAAGTGTAAATTCATGCCTCACTGAATACATACTGACTTCTTCCATAAAGGTTAAATCTATTTCAATATTGACAACTCTCTTTTTTCTCTCTCTCCATATTAGAAGTCTGAGATGATAGCCAACAAAAATAGGCTGGACTATTTCTAAAATTAAAAGAACTGTTTACAATGTCACTTAGCAGAGGCCAGGGGTTCAAGACAGGGGCTGATGAAATTAAGGAGAAAATGGGAACAAAATAAGAGGTATAAGTGAGCTTGAGACAGCATGGGATTTGACGTGAAGAATATGGTTTGTGGAGTACACCACATATTGTGATGCCTTTTTAAAAACATGTCTGTAGATTATTTGACACCGCTCCCTTTGATCCCCTCTGGGAAACAGGACAGCCTTTATCACTGCCCTGAATAGAATGCAGATATGACACTGCATGACTTCAGAGCCCAGGTTAAGAGAATCTATACAGTTCTCGGGATCTTTGCCCTGGGATCCCGTAGAAGTCTGGCAACCGTGAACCTGCCAAGTGGAGAAACAATTAAAGAGACTATTGGGAGTAATTACACAGAGACTGACCTAAAGAATTCAGCTGTTTAAACTTTTTAGTTTAGCAACACGTATCTAAATGAAAAGACTTGAAGATGATTCCAGCACCAACCACTTTCTGAGTGCAATCATATAAGACCCTGAAGTTTTTAGCTGAGCCTCTCAGCCCCCAGATTTGTGAGCAAAACAAATGACAGCTACTGTTTTAAGCTACTATTTGGGGCTGGCTTATTACATACCAATAAGTAATCAGAACAATGTGGCCTTTCTAATGAGCTAGTCCCATCACAGAGATGTTTAGTATGATTCTGAATTTAGCTTAATATCATTTAGTACACAGTTAGGATAGCAAAGAGAGATAGATGTCTGGAAGAAATGTTTACTATAAGCCAGTCAACCTATAAAAGAGATCCATTTACTCACCATATATTTATTGAGCATCTACTATATGTTGAGTAATTTCCTAAGTTCTAGGGATACATCACTGAATAAGACAATGGATAAATTCTTCGTCCCCACAGCCCCCATGAAAGAGACAGACAATAAATAAAGAAATATGCATAGAATAACTCTAAGTAGTTATGTGATAAGAAGACATAACAAATCATGCAAGGGGATTAGGGGTGGGTTATTTCAGATAGGGTAGTCAAAGTCATTTCCCAGAAGATGGTATCTGAAAATTAACATTCTAGGCCAAAAGAACAGCAAATGTTTAAGTCCTAAGTTGTGGGGAAAAAAAAAAGAAGAAGAATGAGTTTAAAGTATAGTGGGCACAGAGGAGAGGGGCATGAAATGATGAGGAGGAATTTGAATTCCATTTTAGGTGAGATGGAAGCCATGGGAGGAGTTTTTGTCAGGAGGATGACATAATTCCAATCACTCTGACTCTTGCATGAATGTAACGGAGAGAGCTAGCGGTTGACAAAAGTCCATGCCCTCTTATTCCTGACACACCGTAAGACTACATTTTCCAGCCTTCACGTCATTGGGTGTGACTATGTGCCGAAGGTCACCAATAGGATGTGAGTAGAACTAATGCCTATCTGAGCCATAAAAGATCTCCCATGTGTGCTCATTCAAGCTCCTTCCCACTTCCAGCTGACAGGGACGGAAGTGACACTCAGAGACACCTTACAAGCCACAGACTGAAGATGGCAGAGGCATCATCAACCTAGGTGTCTGAATGACGGCGTGGAGCAGACTCTCCACCACTACACACACACACCGATCACACGCGCACACACACACACACACACACACCAATCACACACACACACACACACCAATCACACACACACACCGATCACACACACCGATCTCAGACACACACACACAACACACCCCAATCTCTCTCTCTCACACACACACACACCGATCATGCACACACACACACCGATCACACGCACACACGCACACACCGATCACGCACACACACACCCCGATCACACACACACACACACACACCGATCACACACACACACACACCCCAATCTCTCTCTCACACACACACACTGATCACGCACACACACACACTGATCACACACACACACACTGATCACGCACACACACCGATCACACACACACACACACAACCGATCACGCACACACACACCGATCACACACACACACACCGATCACACACACACACACACACACACCGATCACGCACACACACCGATCACGCACACACACACACACTCCAATGTCTCTCTTTCTCTCACACATACACACACACACCGATCATGCACACACACACACACACACACACCGATCACACACACACACCCCAATCTGTCTCTCACACACACACACACCCCAATCTCTCTCTCTCTCACACACACAACCAATCACACACACACACACCCCAATCTCTCTCACACACACACACCCCAATCTCTCTCTCTCTCTCACACACACACACACACACACACCGATCGCACACACACACCATCACACACACAACACTATCACCAGCATTATCGACCAGGAAACACCTGAACTCTTTCGTGAGAAAAATCTAGTCTTCTTGTTCCATATAATTACATGTATGGGTCTGTTTGTCACAGCCTAGTCTACCTTATCTCATACAGTGGATAAAAGAGGGGCTTCTAAGAGTGGAGCCAGAGCACAAGGGTTAATGAAAAGACTATTTTAATCGACTACAGGAGATATATCGATAATTTACACAAGGGTGATAACAATGAACTTGGTAAGATATGACCCGATTTAGACTATAGTTTGAAGACAGAGCCAACACGGACCAAGGTGGCAGAAAGGGAGCCTGTCTATTTCATCTCAAATCTACGGAGGGGATTTTCATGGGACTAGTCAGAGCTCTGAAATATTTTCTCTGAAAATATCTGATCTATCTGAGGAAGCCAAAACCTGTGTGGCAATAGGAAAGAGGTGGCCACACTGGAATTTGTGTGTCCTCAGAGTTTCCTGGTAAGCATTTCTGCTAAAAAGATGAGTGTCACAGGGAAGAAGAGGCTTGTCGTGGGCTTTGTTTAGTTGGCTGGTTGGAGGAAAGAGAGAAGCCTTCAGCAGAAAGGGGGAAAGGACGCTGCACAAGAGCTTGTGCTCAGAGAAAGTGGCACTTTAAGGGTCTCTTGGGAGATTCCATCAATAGAACTCAATCCTTGATACACATGGATATATGCTCTTCTACATAGAGGAATCTCCCAAGAGTCCAAACGGTGCCACGCAAGAAAGAAAAATGTTTTATACAGAGATCTCTTTACTCCACCCCAAGCCAGGGTCGTCTGAGCCTGGCGATCAGGTCAGGGGTGGAGTAGGTGGTCAGAGGGGTGGAAGATAAACAGACAAAGAGGAAGAAGCCAAGCAAACCACCAGCTCTGCTTTCCCACTGCAGGTCTCCAGCCCAGTGTCGAGCCAAGCTGGGCAGCAGAGAAATTTTTGCATTAGATCAGGTTTGGGGTTTTACTACTATGTTGGATCATGCATCCAAAAACACTGAACTAAATCCATGTTTGTGATCTGAATGTACTGCAAGATTCTCTATTTCTAATAATGGTGATAAGGGTCATGGGATATGCCTGACTTTTCTTCTTGAAACACGGAAGATTAAGCCACTGAATAAAATTTAAAGAGACCGCAGGAAACTAATAATGTCTTGATCATGTTATGAACCATGTTTGTTCAGCACAGCAGTTCAATTCATGACAGATGAGAAATGTGGAGATGACATACTGCCCACAAAAACACTGCGCCCTGGCCATACTGCTTCTCTCCTGACTTCGGGAGAAATAAATGGCTCAATCACTACAATTTCTTAAAGAATCAGAAGACAAGGCAGTGCAGCTATGTTATAAATATCTAACAAAATATTAAAACATATGAGATTCCTCTTCCATTTTGAGCTTGCTTTCTACATGAAGTATTGTCTACATTATTTCAAGTGCTTCCTATTAAAACATATCAAACGACAAATTTAGAAGGGTTTCTAGAGTTTTATTCCTATCTGCACCCTATGTTCTTATTTTTGTGTCCATGAATATTCTCAAATGGTAATGGGAATTCTAAGTACAAAATATCCCTGTACTCACCCACAAAACTTGGTCTGTGGGTTTTGATTTAATTACAGACGAGAATGGGGGGGAAAATAAACCTAGAGTTCCATTTTTATTGTATCCATGACACAGTTAATCTGAGACATCGTAGAGGTCTACAAATTCAGAAGACTTGAGAATAATTTCTTTGATACAATAAAAGGAGAATCATTTTCTTTAACTGAATTCCTTGGCCTTTGTGGCAGAAATCAGATGCCTCACATCATCGTAGCAGTCTCTCTCCCCACATGCAATCTAGGACCTATTAACCAAGGCTATTTCTATCTTCAGTAAGATTTTATACCAACTCGATGTTATGAACGATGTGGACGCCACTGCCGAGAGGTCCCACTGGTAATATAATACGATGATGCAAACGTACACTTCAGAGAAATTAGAGACATACAAATAAATTATAATTTGGGGAAATACATTTTTAGGCTATATTATTTTTAGGTCATTCCTGTCAAAGTTGGAAACTATCCTTTGTAAGAACACAATGAAAACTGCTAGATGAAACGGGAGAGTAGATCGCTTCCTGCGTGTGTATGCACTGTGGCTTGTTAGTCCCTTACGAAGGGCGCCTGCGCAACACAGATAATCTGTGCGAGGTGTTCTGCCAGCTGCATAGGAATTCAACGTAGTTGCAGATAATCTTCTGGTCAAACTACTTTAATGCATCATTTTTCTCTGGTGAGTTCCTATCCTTGATAAAAATAATGGAATGAAAGGTTCTCCATCGCATCCGTGACTCTTAAAAATAGTTTGGCAATGCTTTAATTAATCTCACAATTTTTGTAGGTAGATTTGGTAGAATAATTTCATGTCTGTTTGAGAAAGCATGTGTTTAAAGGTAAACAAATAAAAAGCAGAAATAATAAACATGGGTAATTTGTACTTTCTTTCTCTTTCTCTCTTTTCCTTCCCTCCTTCCTTCCTTCCTTCCTTCCTTCCTCCCTCCCTCCCTCCCTCTTTTTCTCTTTCTTTCTTTCTTTCTTTCTTTCTTTCTTTCTTTCTTTCTTTCTCCCTTCCTTCCTCTTTCTTTCTTTCTTTCTTTCTTTCTTTCTTTCTTTCTTTCTTTCTTTCTTTCTTTTTCTTTCTTCCTTTCTTTCTTTCTTTCTTTTTCCTTCCTTCCTTCCTCTCTCTCTCTCTCTCTCTCTCTCTCTCTCTTTCTTTCTTTCTTTCTTTCTTTCTTTCTTTCTTTCTCTTGAAAATTGGGATGGCCAAAGAACAGAATCTGGTTATTCACTAAGACAAGGCTTAGAGCGGTGTCATTGCACCGATACTGATGTTGAAGTTAGGAAAGTTAGGATACTTCATTCAGGGACACTCTCTGTTTATTTATTACCATATATGAATCCTTTGTATTCTTATCTTCCTTATGTAATTGTAAACCCCTCCGAGGGAAGGGATTTTGTCACTGATCTTTGTAGTTACCCCCAAGTATCCCTTACAAATTTACTGAGTCATTAGAATATGGCAGTTGTCCAGTAGAAATTTCTAAAATTAAACAACTGAAATAAAGATCACATTTCATTGGTTTTAAAATCCTTATTTACGTTCACATTCAAACATCTCCAAATCAGAATGTACCTTACATTCAATACCCTTTATAGTTGCTACAGCAGGGCACAGCAGTGGTGATCTGGCTTGGAAGAAAATCAAAGACAATATTTCTCTATAATTCTGAGTTATAAAATGTTCTTAATGACAAAGAAAGATGTTGGGTAGAAAACCAAAGTCATCAAAGACTGGGATTAAAACAGTTGGGTTGGTTCTGAGTGTGAAGTTTTAAGAATAAATAAAGCAATTTATTTTTCTTTATTTTCCTTTTTACATCTACTAATGGGTGATATATGGTTTAAAAGGAAACCTAAGTTTAAACAGATTTGAAAGACTTCTTTCAGTAACATTCTATCGCATAAGAAAACACTGTGGTAGCTTAATTGGTGTTATGGTTAACTTAGTAGTGATACAAAAATAATGGCACATCTTGCAATTACTAAATATTATATAGCCTAAAATTTTGTAGCAGATAGTGCATTCTTCAGAGTGTCTTGATTTATATCTAACATCTTGCAATATTTTGAATAGAGTATGCTTTTCGTTAAGTAGCATATTTCTAAGAGTTTGGATAATAACAGATAACAAAACTACCACAGTTCATGTTTACAAAATCACAAATGTTAATCTGAATATGTTCAATTATGTTTTACTTCCATTATAATCCTTCACATGAGAAATTTTCATTTGCTTGTGAGAAGAGTCCTCTTGGGCATATGGATATCTATTTTAAATTTAGAGCCATTGGTGCCCATCCTCCATCCCCAAACCAGGACCATGGCAGGTGAAGAGAGAATGAAGAAACACAACGTCCTTGCACCATAACTTACATCCTCCAAACTGGAGGGATAGCATCTCCTCTAGATAGTACCAGCTCACCAGCTAGCAGCCACACTGGAATATCAACGCTCCCATTGACTTAGTGACCCACCTTTTATGTCAATTCCTCAAATACACTTTGACTTTTATGATCTCTGACTTTTCCGTGTCTTTCCCTAATCTCAGTCTGTTAAAACTCTACCCAGCCTATAGAACCTGATGCGAATGTCGTTAGATATACCCTAATAACCTCAGCCAGAAGTTACTATAATTTTTTTCATATGTCTATAGCTTTTGCTTATGCCTCCCAAACACTGCATCATAGGGCTATTAATTGAGATATTTTATTTTCACTGATAGTATAATCCTTGAGTACAAGGTAATGCTTTATAGATCTCTACATAATGCCATAATTTAGAGCTCTGCTTCTAATAGGGATCCAATAAATGTTTATTAAACATTAAATTGATACATTTGCTAAATTCCTAAACGAATACACAATCCGTATAATAATGTTTAATGCTCTATGCCACATTTGCATTTTAATGATTTTTTTTTTTACTAAGAACATATAAAAACTATTCAGTGGAATAGTTTCATAGTAGCATTAAGAAAATGTTATGGAAACTATCAATGCAAATATAAAGCATGGTTATTAAGATTCAGAAATTTTAGTTTCCATTTGTAATTAGACATCATTCATGAATTATAAACAATTTTCTATGTATGCTACACACGCACAAAATATATGTGAGGAAATGTTTTTATATCGGACATTATTTGTTTTGCAATAACCTGGTTAATCCAGAAATCTACGTGGCAACATTCTCCAGGCCAGCTTACCTCTCACAATGATGTTGGTGGACTTTTTAGCAGGGTTTCCCACATTATTATTGGCGATGCAGCTGTAAGTGCCAGCATCTTCTGAGGTGATGGCAGGTATGGTCAACGTTCCTCCATTCAAAACGGTCTTTTCAGGCAGAGTCCCAAAGGATCTGACCCAGGTGAGAGTGGGTGTAGGCTCTCCTCCTGTCGTAACACATACTAATGTTATGGCCTCTCCAGGATTTACAACTATAGGGTCATCCACCAAGAGTTTAATTGACGGAGATGCTAAAAGACATAAACAAACAAACAAAAAAAAAACATGCACTGTTTAGAACTGTTACAACAGGAATTCCGCAGGATGCTTTATATGTATTCAGACGATTAAAATGACACATTCTTTTCCTTTGCCAAAATCTTATTGTATTAATCAAGTTTAAACTAGATATAATGATACATTAATTACATGGTATAAACCTCTAGAAGTGCATTAAGAATCTTACACATACAGGAATTAAAGTTTGTGTATTCTGAGATTATTGTTCCAAAATCAGAATGACAAGAAGGATTAACGTTTTTAAACAAAAATCTGTTTCCCTTTGAATGCTGACAATCACCATTTGTTTTTGTCCTTCCAGGTACGAATATTGCAGCTGCTTAGTCCTTGCATTTTCATGGTGAAGACTGTCAATTATTTAATTGTTGGATCATTCTGAGGTGAAATGATACATTTTTGTACCTGAACACAACGGAGTAAGAGATAAAGGCACAATAGGTCATTCCAGTCTTTTACCAAGCAATGGGCCTGGTTTTTGATCTTGAAAGGAATAACAAAATCATCTAATTTTAATGTAGTCCCCATACTTCACCTCTCACCTCTCTGCTCACAAAAGGTCTAGACAGTGAGTTCTCATCACCACTGCTTTAAAACAAACAAACAAACGAGAGCTCAAACACAGTCACCAAACTGTGCCTCCTACCACTCAAATGTTTAGTTTCTAATAATCTCCCCAGTGAAAATAAGTCATTTGCAATCTTTCAGGTTAAAAAATACAAAGATAAAATATCCATTAAAAAAAAATGCTGTGTTAAACTTTTCATCAAACACTCAAAATAGAAACAGCACAAAAATATGTATGTTCACATACATCATTTCTTCTCGGCTTACATCGCAGTGCTGGCCTACAAGATTGCATCCCTAAAGAAAAATAGGGGGGACGCAGTATGCTGTGTTGCATCTCACATATTCAGAGATATTTTATGCCAAAGTCAAAACTGTATTGTATGAAATCAATCCATCCTAGAAACACGTAAAGTGTTCAATTGTACTGTGTGATTTTTTTAGCTATTAACTTCAGCTTAGACTTGGAGAATAAAAGGTAAATTCTTGTGTGGTCCAATATTTGTCTTCCTCCTTAAAACAAAACAAAACAGAGGAAAACAAGAAAACAACTCCCTGTTATTTTCATGGTTCTGTGGCATAGGCACGGTTTGCCTGGATGACATTTTTAAACATCAGTTTTGCATGTTGGTCCTTCTAACATCATTTTAAGTAAAAGTGTCTTAATAGTCCTTGTGAGGTGTTGACTTTAAATTATAAAGATTTATGACTAAAATTAGAAAACATATATAGTGAAAAGAATATGCAAAAGTCACTCGTTTAGTAGAAAAGAAAATTCTCTAAAGAGTTAAGGTTGTTAAGCTGACAAGAGATATTACTATTTAAATATTTTGAAAATAGATATTATATTTAAGTATTGATATATTGCCACAAAAAAGTAAAAGAAATCCTTATAGCCCAATTTGAGGTAAATAGTATAATCTTACAAAGATATTTAGTTAAAATATAAATCTAGAGATTCCAACTTTTATGTCATATTAATAAAGCTCATTTGTTTTACACCATATTTTAGTGAAATTAAAAGTCCCAAGGCTTAGGGGCCATTAATAGCATATGTTTGGACTATGGAAACATACAATGGTGACACTAACTCATGAAATATTTGCCCCTGAAATCAACTTGTACAAAGATGAGTTGTTTTTCTATTAGACAGACCATATTTAAAGAAAAAGCTCAAGAAAATTCCAAAGCTCAAAAAATAACACATACATAACAAGACCATTGTTTTACCTGTAATGCACTATGCAGGACTATACTCACAATTGTATTTTAAAAAATCCTCTCTTTTCCAAAACTGAATGGAAAAAAGAATATTGTCCAACTTAATTTTGTTGAAGATGGCATTCATTTGTCTGATTATTCCTGATATTAAAAATACCCTGATATTTAAAAAACACCAGGGGCACCTGGGTGGCTTAGTCACTTAAGTGTATGACTCGATTTTCGTTCAGCTTATGATCTCAAGGTTGTGAGACTGAGCCAGCACTGGGCTCCGCGCTGGGCATGGAGACTGCTTGACAGTCTCTCTTTCCCTCTCCCTCTGCCCCTCCCCCCACTTGTTCTCTCTCTTCTAAATTCGGCACTCTCATAGGGCTTTTCAAAGCTCATGAGCAAAAGGGATAATATCTATTTCATCATCTACTTTGCAAATGAATGCTCTTTGCTGTTTTTTCACAGTGTCCTTAAACTGACCAACCATCCTGAGTTTGCATTATAAGCTTCTGCTTTAGCACTTATATAGGTGTACAGGAAATGAGAAAGAGAAATCTCATTACATTAAATGATGTAGGTAGATGAGTGTTCAGTAAATGCCACAGCATGTGTTGGTCAGATTACCCCATCACTCTATCAGTATAAACATGTAAGACCGCAGGGGTCATCAGTTTCCCTCTTACTATGAGAAAAATGCAGTGTCCTAAAAAAGACTGCAAGATCTAGACATCCATACATTCTTCACAGCAACATGTGTGAGACAGAGATTACTATTTTAAGCTCATTGTTAAGTGATAAAAAAAAAAAAATTAAACATGAAGGTTGGAAAGGGGACAAGAGAAACACTGAATGGACAAGCATATGTTTTATTTGGGATGTTCATCAAACCAAAGCAAAAAGTAGAAAAAAATGAAATACATAAAATAAACAAAGGAAATCTTCAAATTAAGTGGAATTTCATAGATTATTTGAAACATGTTTTATAGCTATTACCAAAACATACTTCAAATTGCACAAAAATAATTCTAAGTCAGCTTTGAACATAGCACACATAGATACGCATACTCCCAGCTACAAACATTCTGTACGTTTGCAGGGCTTAGAAATAACTGTGGTGCCAACCAGATCTTCAGAAAGACAATCTTGCCAGCACTTAATTACGGGAAGCATGGGTCACCATAGCAGTTATCACAGAGATTTGACTCTCCTCTTCAACATCAGGATGACAACATTGTAGCATGACTCATGTGCTCTGTAGCAGGAATACGATTGATTGACTGATCAAGCGATAGAGAAATTAATGGTCCTGGGAGAAATGTGATGAAATAGGATGACAAAGGGAGAGAGAGAGGGAGGGAGAACAGGAAGGGAAGGAAGAGAGAGAAAAGGCCAGTCTTTTGTCTCTATTTTCCCAAATCCTAAATATTTAATAGAACTTTAATAACTGCAATGAGGAAAATATATTTAAGGAAATATCCCTGAGAAAGGGAATTGCTCCCATGTTCCCTTCAGCTCCTCCTCTCCTGGCAAACAAAAAGGAGAGTTTTCTTGGGCTGAGCAACACACACTTCAGTGGGTCTCAGAAAGAGAGAAGACTTTCACACCAAATCTCAACAGTTGGCTATTTAAGAGCAGAGAGCATCTATGTGACTGGCTAGACAGAGGAGGACATAGTGAATCTCATGGCAAAGTCTCCGTGCCTCAGGGGAACCAGTCTCCAGGCCTACGATGGTGGAATGGAGGGAGGAGAGACCTCAGCTAGGATGGTAGTTTTCTTAGTTTGAATCTTTCCAAAAATAGGTCCCGATATACATAGTTAACCTAAGTGCAGATACCAGGAATCATATTGAAGGGTCAGAGAAGGGGTACAGGAAAGTGAAAAAAAAAAAAAAAAAAAAAACAGCAAAGAAGCACCAATGAGGAGGTTATCACTGTGGGAAGCCTGGCCCCCTGCCTTGGGAACTCTCTGAGAGATGACCTAGAACACACCTCAGTGCTCTCTTGGTGAAGAGCAAGAAGGCTGGGTGGGATGTTCGTCTACCAGCTCCTGTCCCTCATTACTTGAGGATTATTCTGTGGTTCTTCGCTTTCCAACCTCATACTTTAGCTGAAAACATTGCTGAGTCCAGAGAAAGTCTTTAGACAGACGAACACTAAATGTGGAACCTGTCAAAAGAAACCACAGTAACCTCCACAACATGCTAAGAGGAGAAGGCAGGGCTTTCCTAGTGTCTGCTAGGATATCCTTCCATGTATCAGTGATCAATAGCTGATTGTGTAAAGATAAAGTGAAAAGAATAAAGAAAGAATAAGGAATGAATGGGTGGTGAGTGGAGGCACCTTTATCCATCAGGATATAGGCACAAAATGAAATTAATAAAAACACAGTATGAGTTGAGGGAAGGGGGTAAAAATACATAGGATTAACTTCCTGCTTCTGTTCTATGGCCCTACATTTTTTAAACTAAAAAAATATACAGATGATAGAGAAATCAAGTCCAGCATCTATGTGGTGAGACAGCTTAATCTATGCTTACAGAGTCAAGGAATAGAAAAAAGTTTCTCTCAGAAGAACTACTCACTTCACTGAGATGCAGGAAATCCACTGTCTTTTCGTGCATTTCACTGAAATGCATTTTCAACACACATTTCATTGAAATACAGGTTGCAGTGAACATTTCACATAATAAAAATGAGGACATATTTTAGAAGTTGAAGACTGAAAATAATCTATCCATTTCGTTGGGTTATCACATATGGTTGTGTTTAACATATTGATTGATTCATGAAGTCCAGGAACGATATCATTTTGAGGAATTCTGTTTAAAACAATGCTCCAGGGGGGCGCCTGGGTGGCACAGTGGTTAAGCATCTGCCTTCGGCTCAGGGCGTGATCCTGGCGTTATGGGATCGAGCCCCACATCAGGCTCCTCCGCTATGAGCCTGCTTCTTCCTCTCCCACTCCCCCTGCTTGTGTTCCCTCTCTCGCTGGCTGTCTCTATCTCTGTCAAATAAATAAATAAAATCTTTAAAAAAATAAATAAATAAAACAATGCTCCAGGATATGGCAATATTCAAAACAGTCTTCATAAATAGTTTCTAATTTAAGAGAGAGGTTTTGCTACAGATATTGAAACCAACATGCATTTTTCATTATGTTAATATTCATAGACTGGGTATTTCTGGAAATGATTGAGAAGGCAGAGTAAGAGTGCTCCTCCATGGAAATTTATAGAAAAGTCTCTTAGAAGAGACCTAGTTCATAATACCAGGGTTCCAAACCAAGCTGGCACAACATCTTTTGTTATTATCATTGTTGTTGCTGTTGATGCTGTTGTTGGGAAGAAATGTTTTTAGGTATGTTGCTTGTTTTCCCTAGCACAACAAATTTCAACACATTCGTTCATTCAGTAAGTATTTATTGACCACCTACTATGTATTTAGTCCCTGTGATAGCTGATTGAGATCTACTGGTGATAAAAACAAAGAATCCCTGCACTCAGAAGCTCACATCCTAGCAGGAAGAAAACCAGCCCTTTCCCCATGACTCCCATTGTCTTAAGTGACTTCATAGTAATATTTACATCACCTGCCTGTTCTCTGAAGTTATGTGCATTTATGATCCCTGATCAAGATGCTTATGTTACATGAGCAAAATGAAAGGAAATTTGTCAAAAGATATTCATTATAAAACGAAACCTTACAAATAGAACAAGTGTCATTTACATTTGAATCTAATCATTGAACAATATAAATGGAATAATTAGAAATGGAACTTTGTTCTAAGGTGTGCAAAAGACAATAAATTCAAAAGCTTTACTTCAGTCAATAAGCTATGTCAATGGTTGGGATATTAATACTTAATGGCCTGAAATGTTTTCATAAACATTGGGAAACATGATGAAAAAGAACTTTAAAACCACATGTATCTCGCTCCTTCAGTCAACAATCCCTAACTATTCTCTTGCCAAAGTGTGAAATCTTCACAAAATTTATTCCCATTCAAGTTTATAAGAATGAAAGCATTTATCTGCTGCTGCAGCTAAATCCCAGAAGGTCATCACTCATGGAGAGAAATTCAAGCTAAAAAACACTTCCACCTAAGGAATTTTTTGTCCATGGAATTTTCCAGTTCTTTATAGAAGATACCAGGTGTTTTAGAATAGTGCCAGTTTGAAAAGACGTCCTCTTTACAAGATCAGTAGAGCATGAATTCACTATACCTGCTGCCTGGAATTCTCCTCCAGTGCTTATCCACCTGGTAAACCAGCGGTCAAGTACTTGACCATGCTCAAACGTCAATATCGATTCCTCACTGGATTCCTAGTTTTCTGTCTAAGACAACTGAGTTACTTCCCCTTTGTAAGACCAGAGCTGTTTATAGTAACCACCCCTCATGCCCCACTACAACAATTAGAGCTTCTACCCCTACCCTTTCACTGTGAGATAGTTAGGAATAGGGTATCAGGGCGAACAGGGTGATGTTTTTCATGTTTGTACCAACAGCAACCAGAAAAGGATCTCACAAAGAATTGAGTGCTCAATAATATCTCATTTAATAAAAGAATGTTGAATTTAAAGATTCGAGAACAAAATGCTCAACATCAGTAATCTTCAGGGAAATGCAAATCAAAACCATAATAAAATATCATATCACACCTGTCAGGAGGGCCCCCCCCCAAAAAAAAAAGGAATAACAAGTGTTTTCAAGGATCTGGAGGAAATGGAACTCTCATATTACTGTTGATGGGATTACAAATTGGTACAGCTCCTATGGAAAACAGTATGGATGTTCCTCAAAACACTAAAAATAAAAATGTCATCTGATCCAATAATTCCACTATTGGGTATTTATCCAAAGAGAGTGAAAACATTAATTTAAAAATATATATGCACCCTTATGTTGATTGCACCATTATTTCCAATAGCCAAGACATGGACGCAACCTAAGTGTTCATCACTAGACAAATGGATAAGGAAGACGTGATATTAATGGAATATTACACAGTCATAAAAAGGATAAGATTGTAACATTTGAGACAACATAGATGCCCCTAGAGGGTATTATGTGAAGTGAAATAAGTCAGACTGAGAAAGACAAATACCACATGATTTCACTCCTATCTGGAATCTAAAAACAAAACAAAAAAACAAATGAATAAACAAACAAAAAGCAAGAATCAAACCCAAAATACAGAGAACAAACTGATGGTTGCCAGAGGGGAGGCAGGTGGAAGTGTGGGCAAAATGGGTGAAGGGCTTCCAGTTACAGAATGAATAAGTCACATGAATAAAAGGTACAAAACAAGGAATATAGTCAGTGATATTATAATAGTGATGTATGATAACAGATGGTAGCTACATTTGTCAAATCGTTATGTTGCACACCTGAAATTATGGTAACACTGTGTGTCAACTATACTCAAATAAAAATAACAATAAAAATAAAGATTAGAGAACAGAAACTTCACTTAAGCCCCAACTACTCATTATAAACTCAACCAAATAAATAAAGAAATAAATAACATGAAAGAATGTGACATATGACTCAGGATTTCATGAGGCATTCGCTGAAAAATACTAGTTAAAAAGACCTGACAGTTCTTTCACTGTTCAATCCATCTAAACCTAACCATGCTTTATATTACTGACAAGGTGATGACAAGGAATTTCGCTATCAAAATTTAGTATATCACTCATATAAAATGAATATAGCATATTATCTATACTTTTTTATACTTAACTCTTTGCTCAGTTTTGACACATACATTCCTATTATGATTAAGCTAAATTATATCCCTAAAATTAAAATAAAGGGAGCATGGCCTTTGTCATAAGAGGACAGTATGTAGATAATTCAACATGGACCTAAAAAATCAGTGCGGTGTAAGGCTTTTGTGTAAGAGCGATATGGTGTAGCAGCAGAACGGATAAAGACATCACCTCTAAGACCCTCTGGTGTGGATCTCACAGCTCTACTACCACAGCTGCTGAAACGGGGGCAACTGGTATTCTATAACCAGTAATATAACACAGAGGGAACCATGCAAAAAGCCACTCTCTTATGGGTTATTCTCTTGCTGATTGATAAAGATTTTTTTCTTTTTATTACCCACCTGAGGACACTGCATTCTAGTGCTCTGTTCTGAATCCTTTTATGATTCTATAACTTTATTCTATACCTATTTTGGCTAAGATTGGCTCATAGCTAATCTTAAAGAATAATGCTGAATAGATTTAATTCAGCTAGGCCTCTACTGGCCCCTCCAAACATCCAGGGAATGCTCTTAAATAATTTCTAAAGGACTGCCTAAACCAAATTTCTATCTTGATTAGGAAAACACCTGGGCACATAGTCTCCTAATCTTATGACACACCTTATTCAGGTTATTCAAATGACTAAATTGGCTCCAAGATACAGCAAAGATTAGATGGAGACACTTAACAACCTTTAATATGCACCAGACCCTCTTCAAAAACCTTTACATCTATTGACTCATTTAATGGTATGAGAGAGGTACCAATATTATCCTTTTTAGTTATTACCAATCTGGGAAATAGTTTAGATAACTTGCCCAAGGTCACACAGGTAGTGAACGGTGGAGCTGGAATTCTAATTTAGGCTTGAGAGGATGATAAATCATTGCATATAAACTCCAGAGTGATATAAACAAAGTTAATAATTTCTAAGTTCCAACTGAATTCTTGATGATCTTTATGCCAGAAGAAGACTTACTGCTGCCTCTTTAACAGAAAGAAGAGGTGATATTAGTATCATCCATATTACATTATAAAAACATGGGCAGGGCAAAAATAAATGTGGTTTGCTACTCAGACTTTCAGAAATTGTCTACCATTCAGAATATAAGGCAAAAAGGACTTGTGAACCACCTAAGTCGTAATTAAAAAGCCTGAATTCTGAAGTGTCTTTGGCAAAGGCTCTTATAGGCCATTGCTCAAGGTGTGTTTACTCCTAATTTATACATAACTTCAATGGAATCAGCTATTTAAATTCTCAGATTTCAAGAGGTTAGGAGGAGGAACTTAAACACAGAAAGGCTTCTCGAGATAGGAAAATGGAGAACAACAGTTGACAATCTGTCAGTAAGAAAAGCGAAAGAGAAACAAGTGTATTATTACATGGCATAGTTTAAGTGTGGTCACAAAGATAAACCAAGCCTCCACCTATTTCAACCATTGTTCCCAAAATGCCCAAATAGGAAGGTATAATTTTAAAAAGCAAGAAAAGAAGTAATACATCCATATATTTAGGTGTTAGTAATAAGGTGCAGAGAAAAAGAGAGAGAGAAATATTTTTGCTGATGCTTCTGAAGTTTGTTATGAAATACTACTTTGTGAAAGACAACGTGGTCATATTTTGCTGAATACAGTAGACCAAAGGTCAATAAAAAAATCAAATCATGCAAATCATACATAACATTCGTACTTAACACACCTGAGCATTAAAACAGTTATTTACTTTGGACTTTCGAAGTGGTTTTACAAAATTGAATGTCATATCTTGATTGCCTGATTGGGGTCAGAACCAGATTAGTAGTCTCATGAGTTCCTCAGCCCCTTAGCACGTATCTGTTTCCAACCTCACAGCTGGGATTTCTGCTCTAGCCTCCAAAGGGCATGTGTGCATTTGAAAATGTTGGAATTGGGCATCTGAAGCTAGTAGGTGAGGGTGCCTTAATAAATTAAGACCTGCCCTGGGAAACCCTAGAATTCTGTAGATTTTGTTTTATAAAGGGCTAAATATGTTTTTAGGAGATGTGTCCTTTCAAGTGCAGATGTATTAGGTATTTTTCTTACTATTATGTTTCTATTGACATTCATATTTAATTAAATAAAAAAGGAAAAAGGAAGGCTTAACAATAGTCAGAGCATAATCTGTTAAAAATAAGTGTACTGAAGTAGAGAAATTTGATTTCAAGTTTTGTGTGCGATTAGGAGCCATTTTACTGGACTGAATTACAAAACCACACAACTGTGGTTTACACTGGAGAAAATGACAATTTTAAACTATAGACCTTGTAGGAGGTGTCAGTACGGTATCATGTTGACATACTGTAAATAGTAACTGCTGCTTAACACTGTCATTACAGATCTAATTCCAGCGCGAGTCACTTCAAGTCTAACCATTAAACTAGCTACACTTCTTATCTTGGGATTTCAGACATTCAGAGAATATTTAAATATATTGCTGCCATGTTCTAGGACAATGCGGCTACATGATAAGGGAGGTATTTATTTTTTGAATAAGATAATATTGTAATGTAGCATGTGTAGAAAAACTAAATAAGCTGCACAAAATGGAATGCTGCTTAAGGAAAGATTAAAAGCCAATAAAACCTTTTTAATGCTATTTTAATATTAGAGAGAAAACATTGACTGAATCACCTCTGAATTCAATTCCTCTCTATGCCTTAGAAAGGTACATAAGAAATGTCCTGCCAATATTTTATTTCTCAAAGCTACTGGAAATATAGCTTTTACATTTTAGTTCTGATATTTTCATTATAGATTTCAGTAAATCCACATTTTCCCATTTTACATGATTAATATGAACTGCTGAAATTATCTTTGCAGAGGGTACAAAGACCAATTGTTTTCAATGTCGAATGATTTTTTGTTTTTCTTCAAGTTCTTAACATTGATATATACTTATTCGCCTATTTAATTCTTCAGCCACTTGAAAATTAAATCCGTATTACATTGACTTTGCATCTGTATATCTATAATAATGCTTCCTAAACCTATATTCATATTTAAAATTTTGCCTAAACACACAAAACCATGTTTAGCATGCAGACCACTATATATTCAGTGAATTTTCAGGTTCCCTGAAAAGTAGAATCATATTTTCATGGTGCACAGAGTCTAAATACTATATGGATAGCACATCAGATTGCTTTTTACTTCCAGTTCCAAAATGAAAAAGACGTGAATATTACAATTTTTATCAGATTAAGCTAAAGGTAAAGTTGAAAGACAATATGCAATGAGGCAGGACTAAAGTTATTAAGTACTTCTGATCAACATCAAGAGAATTAGAAAGATATAGAGAATCAGAGTTTATCCTCTTTTCCCCCTTTTTGTTGCCTTTAAGCAAGTGTCTTAGATTTAATCCCAGAGAAATTTAACAAGAACCCATATTACACTGTTCATTTTCCCAGTAGTTTTGTTCATTTCCTGTTGTTCCTTTTTTTCTTCCCTCCGCTTTGGAAATATATTTTAAAATTTACATTTAATATGTGACAATCATTTTGAAGGAATTTCTTATCTATTGTTGCCTGTTAAGTCAAACTATGTGAAACTGCCTACACTTTACCATGTTAGAACCAAAGATTTCTTAGTAAAACAAAGCAAAATATAGTTTACTTTGCTAAAGAGACAGAACACTACCTAGTAGTGCTTTCCTTGGCTGATTTAAAATCCTGCCTCTTGCTTGGTTGAGCACCATGTTGCAATGCCAGACCAAAGTGAACACTTAGAGTCACTTCATGTAACTGTCACATCTTTTTATGCCAAAAACTCTATACCTGGTTTCTTGATAACATCCATTCTTGTCATTTTAGGATATTCGGTGCCATTAATAAAACAAGAGGCCAAGGTCATCATCACTACATTATTGTACAATGTGGCTATCAGAAATCAATACTGCTGACTTTACTGCACCTTCACTGGATTAGTGTGTGATGGAAAGACGCAGTCAATAAAATGCTCAACAGTACAATACAGCAGCTAAAGCCCAGTGACTAAAGGGAGCTGCCAGAAAGAAATGCCGTTCAAAACATAAACTAAAGCGTATTATTAAACAATTGGACATACCTATTTTCTATGGGAATAGAACAGTAGCAAATAAATCAACAGAAGTATGTCACTATCAGAAAAAAACAAAACTGGCTCTTAAAACTGACGAAATTGAGGCAACAGCTGGGATCTTTGTGATGCTTTGGAAATAACTGCCACAATAGCAAACCAAAAGTACATGTTATGTCTGGACTTACAATCAAAAGATTGATGTAAGCGCATTTCTGATAGTCAGCTTGTCTATTGTCTCCCATTTACCCGTCCCCTTGCAGCTTCCAGTCTCTGTAACAATACACTAGATACCCTACTCCTTCTGTATAAACTACTACAGGGTCACTCTTTTTCTCTCTCTCTTCCTCTCTCTCCCTCAAGTTTAATTAAAAGTCTTCGTGAACCAATGTGAACCTTTTAAATTATGGCTAGTTGTGGCCCCCATGACTCTGATAGTAAAAGTGACCACAAGGCTAAAATTTAGCCACACCACAGACTTCTAAATCCTATGAGTGATGTGGTTAATCTCATTGAAACTTCCCAAATGTATAGTGAGGTAAAAATGAAATTGATACTTTTAAATGCCTTAAAGTTTGAGGGAGAACAGTAGCCAGGGATGCATTCTCTTTCGAGGGGCATTAAAAGCCTCCCTGCCAGTGGTTTTTTTAAAAATTTTGTACAAGCAATATTAAAAGCACAATATTTGCAAAGATTCTCTTAAATAGGTGCATTAGGTTCAGAGATTATTAGCTTCACTTTTTCCTGAATAATAGTAATGTAATCCCCAATATAAAAGGACAACAGCACAATGACGTACTAACGTTCCTAAACCGTGTAAGCCTGATACCGGCTCAAGAGCATGTGTGTGAGCAGAGGCCGCACCTAGTTCTCGGCAGCTGCCTCATTTCATCTAAGTTTTTACTGTTGTGGATGTTATCTTGCTAAATAAAAATGAAATTTTAGAGTGAATGTTGTCTTCTCATCAACCTGAAACCCACCTCAGAGCACGCTATCAATATGACGGAGCAAAAAAGCAAGTTCAAAGAGTTGACGGAATCGTTCACATCACTGCTGAGTGGGGAGGGAGAGCCAGGGTCCACACCCAGGTCTTCTCCCTGAAGTTGCTCTACACAGAGCTGCTTAAAGCTGTATATGCACGAGCATTAACACCCGTCATGAAGAGTAGCATCCTATACGGAGGAAGGCCGCATGTGGAATTAGATCCCTGGTTTGCCTGGGATGATAGGATCTTCCAAGATTGGGACTTCCACTGAGTCTAGGACACACAGGGATGGTTGGCAACCTTAAAGATGACTACTTGCTATAATCAATTCTAGGATTAAGGTGAATAAATTGTGGGATAAAGTACATGAACTAATGGAAACTATTGTATCTTCATCATGAGAGCCAATAATCTATAAATTCAAATTTTTCAGTAAATGATCATGGAGGTATTCTGTATCACAAGTTATGAGTGGCAAACTCGAAAACCATGAAACAAGTCTAAAATGTATTTCCAGCAATTTAATTAGTATTTATAATAATGTAATTTTGGGCAGTTTCACTACAACAAAGAATCTTGAAAAGTACTAAGCCATGGTCTATAAATCCATAATCTAGAAGCAATTTAAAATAAAAAAAAATTATTCTCAGGGATTTAAAAATCCTCTTACTTCATTTTACATATCTTCACTCAATTTGCCAAAAGAAATATTATAAAACACATGATTTGAAGTTGTGTATTCTTATGAGTAATTTTTAAATTGTTCAATTTAATTACAGTTTAACAGCATATGAAGAATAGCAACTAATTCAAGTTAGAAAAATCTTACCAATGAATTATTCCAGATGTTTGCTAAAACACAAACTATTTGATATGCTCCAAAGTATTTGTGTTGTGAGATAGCATGTCAATAATTTATATGTCTTTCAATGAATATGATAGCATTTCCTTTCATTTGATTAAAAGTGTTTTTTATTCTTGCTCTATTTTTAGAAATTTACTGTGTCTGGGTTATAATGCCTTCTGGGAGAGTTGATAGTTTATGAGGAATATTTTATATAAGAACTCACAGTCCCAAAATAACTTTGGATATAACTAACCTGAAAAATGCATTGCTAGGACAACAAAATACACAGGTGTAGGGAGATCTCAGCAACATGCAAACTTTCTGTTACTATGGAAATAGGATTTTGGAAAATCTGGGTCACCTTGTTGCTCTGGAAACAGTCTCAGGAAGACCAAAGTTGAAACCCCATCATGATCACTGCTTCTGTCCCCAGATTCACTGCTTACCCATCACATGTATTTTCACATTTCTGAACATACATTAATGAGAATAGGGCATATATAAGGTTGATTACCTTAGGAAAAGATGAGCACTTGGATTAAGAATCTGCTACATATTAACCCAACTGCAAGCTTTTTCAATTTTCCTTATATACCATTATTAATTTCATAAAATAATATTTTTTTATTTCTGTTAAATATTTTTGCTAATAATAGTTTAGATAGAAATATACCAGAATATGTACTCATTTCTATAGATTTTTCTGAGAAATATTATTTATTAACCCACTGATAAAAGTAATTAAAAAAAAAAGATTATGGTGGCGCCTGGGTGGCACAGCGGTTGAGCGTCTGCCTTCGGCTCAGGGCGTGATCCCGGCGTTATGGGATCGAGCCCCACATCAGGCTCCTCCGCTGGGAGCCTGCTTCTTCCTCTCCCACTCCCCCTGCTTGTGTTCCCTCTCTTGCTGGCTGTCTCTATCTCTGTCAAATAAATAAATAAAATCTTTAAAAAAAAAAAAAGATTATGAACTTATTTCAAGATTAGTCATCGATGGTTGAAGCTATATGCCATATCCTAACAAAAAGTCTAAGATTCTCATCACCATCTCACCACGATTACCGATGGTTCCATTTTATTCCTTCTTTCTATTATCTAGGTTAACAACCCAATTCTAGTTACTATATATTACATTTATTATGTGCCAGATACTTTTTTTTTAAAGTTTTTCAATTTATACCATTTATAGCCTACGAAACCAAATAAGGTGGGACTTTGTGTTATCCCCACTTTAGGGAGGGGAAAAATAAGTTTAGAGAAGCTAAGTAACATCCCCAAGTTCAGAAAACCAGAATTTGAATCTAAGGCTTTTGAATATCAAAAGTCATGCAAAAGAGTTAGAGGAAACATCTCATTCTCTAATGACGGCACATCAATAATACGTGTGTTGCATGGTGGATCTAGTGGTAAATACTGTTGTTTAGAAAATCTCAATTTATCTATGATAAAAAAAATCTACTAAATGATGATTCTTGGCTTTGTTCTTTTTTTTTTTTCCCTTTTATCTTCTGTTGCACATACTAACTTCTCCATCACAAAAAAGGAATCAGAAAAAAAAAAAATGCATGGGTTCACTGATACATCATTTGTGATCCTATTTCAATATTTTGACCATGCTTTTAAAAATTCATGATAATACTATTACAAAAGTGATTTCTGTCTCTACCTAAAGTTTCATTTAACTTTTACTGTTGCTTCCTTACCATTTCTCCAAAGATAAAAATAATAGGTCCAATAAACACTCTCATTAGAGTTCCCTCTTTGAGATACTACTGAAGAAAGTCTTTTCTCTCTAAATGGTAGATTCATTTTCTTACTTGCATTTAACACAGATTATAAACTTATACCTGAAATTTTATTTATTTTTTATTTTTTAAAGATTTTATTTCTTTATTTTGAGAGAGAAAAAATGAGCGAGGGGGAAGGGTGGAGGGAGAAGGAGAAGCAGGCTTCCCGCCAAGCAGGGAGCCTGATGTGGGGCTCGATCCCAGGACCGCAGGATCATGACCAGAGTTGAAGGCAGACGCTTAACTGACTGAGCCACCCAGGTGCCCCAATACCTGAGATTTTAAAAGAAAAGGAATCCCAAATTCAAAGCCCACCTTTCAGTCATTTTAAAGTATTATGGACTGAGATGTGTGCCCCTAAGATTCCTATGTTTAAGCCCTAAACCCCAGTGTCACTGTATTTGGAGTTGAGGACTTTAGGTCATAATTAAGGTTAAATGAGGTCAAAGGTGAGACTGTAATCTGATAGGGCTTGTGTCCTTCTGAGAGGAGGAAGAGACACTAGAGCTGTTGCTCATTGTGAACCACAGAGGAAAGACTATAGGGGGAAGATGGCTGTCTAGAGGCCAGGAAAGAGAGGCCTCACCAAAAATCAACTCTGACAGCACCTGACTCTTAGACTTCTAGCCTTAGACTGTGAAAACATAAATTTCTGTTGTTTGAACCACACAGTCTGTGGTATTCTGTTATGGGAGCCCAACCAAACTAGTCCAGGAAGTCATTGTATTTGCACTATGTATTTCTCACAGACTGTCTTCTTTTCTTTTAAGTTATTACTGTTAGTGAAATACCGTATCTAAGTTCTAATAAGTGATGCTATTGATTGGGAGAGATCACCTAAAGGCAAGGCATTGCAATACCCATACAGCTAAGGAAAATGCATGAGGTTAGCACCCAGATTTACAGCAGAATGTCTACTGTCCTGTCCTTTGCACTTAAACGAGTATCTATGACAACAGGCATGCTGTTTTACAAGACGGAGTTTTTATGTATTTTTATTTCATATCTACAGCTAGCCCTACAAAATTCCTATAACTGAAATATTTTATTTCTCATAACACTTAGATACATTAATTAAATTCTCATAAACACAGGAGAAAGCTACCATAAATAGATCACAATGTGCAAAAATCTTATATGGAGGTTTATTGCAACTGCTGGGCATTTATATTACACTTTCCCTGTGGGTCGTATAAAATAAGAAGAAGAGGTAACAGTTATCTAACATAAGAAACAGAGATATTTCCTAACCCCTCTACCTTTTCTATGGTAAAAGATGTAAGGGGAAAAAAGAGAAAGAAAAAGAAAGAGAGATGGAAGGGAGAGAGAGAGGAGAAAGGGGTATAAGTTTCCCCTATTTATTTGGCCAGTAATACTTTTGCGATGACTTGTTCCTAAATGTGATGGGCATTTAAGGAAGACGTTTTAATTAAATAATTTTTATAAATGCTAAGTGTGAGCAGAATGAATCAAAGGACCTATATAATTAAATAAAATTAGCTCCACCTGTCCCATTTCTTTATAGAACGCATCATAACCCTCTCAAGCAGTTACAAAATATGTTTCTCATCCTAATATAAGTAACCTACTTAATTCTTATTTGCCTTTGAAATCATGAGACATCATATATAAATGCTTGAAATATATTAAAATATATTAAATTTGTTTTAGAATAAATTCTATATGCCCTTAAGTTAGAAATACACATAATCTGAGAAATTTTAATATTTAATATTCAGTTACCATAATTATCATGATTTAAAACATATACTTATGTTTATCAATATCCTAAATTTATAAATTTTAACAGGTTTGTTTTAATGAACTCAGAGAAATACAGCTACATTGAGAATTTATCAATCAAAAGCTAACATTCTTTTTCTTCCAAATGGGAGTAGGAAAATAACCATCTGGACTCTGCTACGACCTTATGACAGTAAAGAAATAAATCTAAAGCTTCATGTTTTATAAAATTGTGTAAATTGTCACGGTAAGTTCTAAGACAGCTAGATTAGGCATGATACATAATGACATTTCTGTGCCGTGAGATTTTTCACAGCATATCAAGTAATCAACAGGGGCCAGCAAATTATTGGGTACCTCATGGTAGAAACAGTTGCAAACTCTACTACAATACCAATTCATAGTAGGAAAGTTAAGAAAATATGTTGTTGGTAAATCTACAGATGATACTGCCTTTTAAAATGACACCTAAACATGGCAGAGGCAGAGGGAGAAGTAGGCTCCCCGCTGAGCAAAGAGACCGCTGGGGGGCTGGATCCTAGGACCCTGGGATCATGACCTGAAGCTGAGTCACCCAAGTGCCGCCAGAATAGACTTATTTTTTATTTATTTATTTTTTAAAGATTTTATTTATTTATCTGACAGAGATAGAGACAGCCGGCAAGAGAGGGAACACAAGCAGGGGGAGTGGGAGAGGAAGAAGCAGGCTCATAGCGGAGGAGCCTGATGTGGGGCTCGATCCCAGAACACCGGGATCACGCCCTGAGCCGAAGGCAGATGCTTAACCGCTGTGCCACCCAGGCGCCCCAGAATAGACTTATTTTTAATGAACGTTCTTATTTACAAAGTAGAATGGGTTCATGGAAAACATTCTGATAATATAGACAGTATCTGTTTTCCAAAGTAATCATTTATGCTTGTTTAAAGTGATTACATTGCAGATCACTCCCAGAAAGTCTAATTTAGCAGGTACAGAAGGACCCAGAAAACTGTGCTCCATGATGCCATTGTTCTGCTGCAAAAACTCTTACAAAATTTTATCCACAGCAGACACTCTTTCCATCTTCATATGCTATTTCATTTGGGCATTGTGCAAATCAGGTCAATAAACTGATTGCATTTAAAAATTTTCCTTGACTATAGAGCTGTTAAAATAAAATTTTTTTTTGTGCCAAAGATACATTTAATAGTCACTTATTTCATCTCCATTACAAAAATTATCTCCAAAGTTACCTTCAACATATTAATTAACAGAAAAGAGTAATCAAACATATTACAATATTTACAATAGAATATTCTCCCCCTCAATACATTCAACATTTTCCTTGACATTTTGCAACCAAGAGTTAAAAACATGGGAACTTTACATCATTTAAAGATTCACAAGAGTGAAACCATAAAGAGTACCTGGAGTGCCTGGATGGCCCAGTGGGTTAAGTGTCTCCCTTGGGCTCAGGTCACAATCCCAGGACATGATCCCAGGGTCCTGGGATCGAGCCCCATGTTGGGCTCCCTGCTCAGTGGGGAATCTGCTTCTCCTTCTCCTCTGGCCTCCCCCCACCGCCTCATGCTCTCTCTAACAAATAAATAAAATCTTAAAAAAAAAATACCTGTCTCTCACGTTGATTATGCCAATGGTGACCCCTAATCTCCTTCCAGTGTTAGAAAGCAACGAACTAGCCTGAATGCACTTGTTGGTTTACAGGCCCGTTTGCATGAAGATGCTGAAAGCTTAATTTATTCCTGGTGTAATTTGAGAGCTACCTCAATGATTTCACCTACTTGAAATGCACCAACTCTTCCAACTTTGAGCACAACCAGATGGGGAAAATGCTGAAGCAAACCTGGTTTGAATCTGTAAAGCACCAGGCACATGACAGGTGTGATTATAGTTATTGAAGAGTCAAACAAGGTACTAGCTTATATTTTTAAACCCAATTATTGACCATAACTCTAATGTTTATTTTGCAGTGAACATCAATCTAAAATTTTTATGAGATAATTTATAAAAGAGAATAATAGGTTATTTTGTTAGTTCAGCCTAGATATACAATACTTTAGCCTGAAAAATAAAGAATGGGGCAGAAAGCTGGAGAGTTAAATAAAACATCTATATTACAGAGTTTCTGTGTCAAGGCTTTGTTTTCTGACCTGGCAATTGTTAAAAAATCACCTCAGAAACGAAGTCACCCAGCTGCTTTATAAGACCTCAGGAACTGGGAAGTCTATCACTTCCCATGGTAATCTCCTTTCAGCTTTAGGATAAGAAGTACTTATTTATTCCTAATAGAATTCTGGCTGAGATTTAGGCTCATTTTCTCCTGCTGCACAAAAATTTTGAATAGCTAGTCAGTCTTCTATTTAAAATAACTCTTCACACGTTGCGATAAATTTTGTCCCCACTCGTTAGTAGCTGTGGGACATTGGGAAATAATAAAAATATACATTACTACTACAGAAGAAAAAAAAATGTTAACTATGATTTTTTTGTATTTCTTAGGCTTTAAAGAATTTTTGTTTGTGTTGATTTAGTTTGTTATCAAAACAATCTAATGAGGATACTGTAATCACCACGGGCTAGTGTGTTATATGTCAAACGATAGAGAAAGACGTGATAGAACAAACGAAAAAACAAAACACAAAAAATCTACTTGCTTACAGGCCGGTAGTTATAAAGATAAGCTGAGATAATAAACATGAAATCATTTTAAAAGTAATAAAGCACTGCTCAAGGGCAAGGTCGTAACATATATAATAATATACCTACTCTTTTTTTCTTATTCTACTGCAATACATTTACCCATCCCATTGGACTTTCTTCCATTTTATTTCTAATTTTTCTCTCTGGATCATGTGTATTTTAAAAATATATTAAAGAAACTAAGAAAAGCAAAATTAATTATAATAACTCACCAAGAATTTCATGCCAAGAACAACATAGTCACACTCAATTCTTATATGTTAATCTCTGATATTTACTTCTCAATATCCTGTATTCTTTTTTTAAGTGAAGCAAGACTATTAACTTTTGTAAGTCTTAGGTTTACTAAGATTTTATTTTTCTGCAGTGTAGTTTCCCTCAAGTCTTTCTCATCCTTCTTGATAAAGTTTATTTCCATATCCCATATTCTTCTTTTACCTTCCACTAGAGACTTGTACCTGGTGCTTAATAAAGCATTTCTCTAGTTTAAGGCAATTTACATCTTAGCCAATATTCCTATGTCTATCATTGCAGACCCATAATAGGAACCCAGTAAGTCTCTGATGAATGCATGAATGAATACATTTTAAAAATTATCTTTCAAAATTTTAACAACTCAGTGGAACCTGGGTTGATGAATCAACACTCGAGCACACACTTTTTTTCACCTTCCAGTAAAGTCCCAGGTGTAATCTTTTCATCAAATGTGCTGGATGCTGACTAGCTCTTTGTTGGAAAACTGACAAAGCGTGTTCCATGTGCTTTGTGTATATTAGCTCACTAATTCTTCCCTACAACGTTATGAATTTGTGCGGAAATTGACGCAGAGTGTGAAGCAAGTTGTTCAACAAGATCCACGAGCTAATAAGAGGTAGAATCAAAACGTACACCCAGGCACACCAAACCCACACTTTTTAAGGTTTTTGTTAATGAGAAAATTACTTTTAAATCTCTTTATTTTAATAGCATTATTTGAAAGTAAAAATTTACATTAATTGCCACTGAAAGTTTCTCAAAACCAGTTCAAATTCTATTTTACTAGGGTGATTCCTTGCACACAATCATACAAAAGACAGTCCATTCCCACGCTCTCTCTTTGCTCTTGCATTTAGCAATTCCTCCTTAATATGCCTGCAGTTATTCTGAGGTCTCTATTACTAAACACAGGCTAACTTAAGTCGCAATCTTGCTAATGTTTTGACATTCTCTACAAAAATGCTTTCCTAAAAACACCTACCTGAAATTACCAATTAACGTTCTTGACTTGAAACAGAGTAAGAAAGAGATTCTTCTACTTAGCTTTGGAATCACAAAACACTTTTAGCAATTTAGACCATAAATTTTTATATGAAGAATCCAATATTTCTCAGAATTTCTTTGAACAGGATATAGGCATGCTGTGACATTTATGAATACACTATCCTAAGGAACTATAATTTTGTATGCTGTATAAACAAACATTACATGGGAACTTAATGCAATTAAACTTTACAGTATGCATTTACCAATAACTTTCCAGATATCACAGACTTCTCTCGGCGAAAAAAAAGATGCCATGTTCCTACAGATACTATAGATATCATTTGGTCTACAAGAAACTTAACCTTTTTAAACGTTAGCTGTGGATAACAGACATAAAACATTGAGAGATAGCTCCGTACCTGTTTTATTGGAAAGTCTAAATGACACCATCTTATCCGGAATATGACATACATTCCTCACTGAAGCAATGCAGCTATAATTAGCATAGTCCTGAGGTCGAAGATTCTTTAATTTCAAGATCTTGGTTTCACCCTGAAAATGTAGAAAAGGTCATTAGAAAAAGTCAATGGTAACCAAAATGAATGAATGAATGAATGAAAGAAACATGACATGATGTTGTATTAATCATATTATCAAAATGTGGCAGATCATCTTATTTTTTTAAGGAAAATGCCCTAAAAAAAAACAAAACCAAAAACAAAAAAACATGCATTTAAAAGCAATACTGTGATGTGCCTGGAGATAAACGGTAACAGACTACAATGAAAATTCATAACGTTTTCTTTGCAAACTAGCTTCCTGGGGGAGAAATCTATTTCTGGTGGTAGTTATGCAAATTATTGTGCAAAGATCAGAACAGTGCACTTAATAATGGAGTTTATTCAACAAATACTGTAATCTATGCAGACTTCAACATGAAATGTTTTGAAAGGAATGCATTCTGAAGAAGAGCCAATAAATGAAACACTGTTGGTAGAACAAAGTTATTGAAGTCAATCTAATGACAGACAATTAAATTTATATACATAAATATTTTGTGTATATATATCAATGACGGATGACAGAAGCATTCATGAATGTTTCCAAAGCATTATTGTTTTTGCAATTTTATTTTTCAGGAGTTCAATGTCTACATCTTCCAGGTACATCTGCAGAACTGTAGACAGACTCAAATCAGGCAAGTAGCCAGAAATATCTTACAAATTCTTGATGAGCCACGAAAGACCATGTAAAACATTGAAACTGTTCAAAAGGGTAAAAGAACAAACAAACAACAACAATAAAAATTAAAGGGAAAAAACCTGTCCAATTTAAAACCGGGCTTTTGAGATTTCGTTACTTTCTAAGTTCATTAATGCACCTTCTCAAAATATTCCTCTCATAAGTAACTTAATTATGGAAATGGTAAACAGTATCCCAGTAAAATTATATTTGGTATAACAACTTTCAAAATGTTATTTTTTTTCCAAATAACATCTATATAGAACCATGTGTAACATCATTCCAATTCTAAAAATGCAATATTTTCATACACTCTTCAGAAGGTTTGGAATACAAGACATAAAGGCATTGCTTGCTCATTTGCAGGAAAGCTTGCTCACACACAGTCCTGGACACCTTGTTTTTCAAGTGTGTCAATAAATCTCTCCTTCAGTATGCAAGGGCACTGTGGCCACAGTTCAATTCGTTCACTGTCAAAAGTTGGTCTTAAATCAGTTACTTTCCCCAGTGGGCTAAGGAATAATCTTCTCTTTCAATTTTTTCTTTAGGAAAGACATTGTATTTTTTCTATATAAACAAAGGCAAATACCTCCCATATGAATATTCATAGCCAATGTGTGTGTTTCTAGAACTTATATTTAAAACATGCTCTCAGTGCATTACAGAGTTCTCATTTATATTAACTAAATACAATACTTAGAAAAGTATGTGCTTAGTTAGAAAGCATAGTTGAAAGAAAATGTTATACTAGAACCAGTTGACTCAGGTAATTTTTGAATGAGATGACATATCTTACTTCTTCTAACTCTGTGACTATTATTACTTAGATTTCTTCACTTTTCTTTCTCCTCTCAACACTTACCTGTTTGTATTCCCTGGAACTGTTTGTCCCATAATTAATTTTGAGTTATAAAATTCCCCTAGGTGATCTTATCCTTGCTACTGCAAGTCCTATCTTCCTGCCCCCCTCCTCAAATCTATATCTCTATTCCAGAATTCTCCCTTAAGTTTCAGATACATAGACCAAATTTTTACCTCAATATGTCCATTTTGATGTCTCACAGACACCTAAAACTTAATTAACATATCCTAAACTGAACTTCAGAGCTATTCCTCTAAATTTACTCTTCCTTCTTTAATAACAAGAATCTTAGACTTTCAACTATTTCTTCTTCATATATTCAGTATCTCCCTCTTAGATCCTTTTACTGATTTTGAAACATGTTAATTCTTGACCATTCTTTTTATTTATTTTTAAATGTAATGCTCTCCACCCTACATTCTGCTAAGAAATTCCTGATTATGCTTAGTATAGTTTAAGAACACAAGCAAGTGGGGCGCCTGGGTGGCTCAGTTGTTTAAGTGTCTGACTCTTGGTTTTGGCTCAGGTCATAATCTCACAATCATGATCTCAGGGTCTTGAGATCAAGCCCCGTATGGGGCTCCACTCGGTGTGGAGCCTACTTAAGATTCTCTCCCGCTCCCTCTGCACCTTTCCCTCCCCGCTCAAATAAATAATAATTTTTTTTAAGATTTTATTTATTTATTTGACAGAGAGACAGACAGCCAGCGAGAGGGAACACAAGTGGGGGGAGGGGGAGATGAAGAAGCAGGCTCCCAGGGGAGCCTGATGTGGGGCTCGATCCCAGGACTCTGGGATCACGCCCTGAGCCGAAGGCAGGCGCTTAACGACTGAGCCACCCAGGCACCCCAAATAAATAAAATCTTAAACACACACACACACACACACACACACACACACACACACACACAAGCATAGTGATCTGCAACCAGAATTTTTTTTTAAATATGAAAATCTGATCATGCCATTTCTCTGCTTAAATCACACCAATGACTTAACTATTGTTGTTAAAGTGAACACAATATCTATTAACATGATGGTCCACCCTGTATAGTCTATTCTCCTTTCCTCCCCAGTCTCATCTCATTCGCTTAGTTCCTTCCATCCAGCGTCCTTCCATCACAGAACCTTTGCACATGCTTGGCTCTTCGTCTCTCTATGCCTTATCAATTTCATCTCATTCGTAGATCCCAATACTCTTACTTCCACAGGTAAGCCATGCCTCACCTTCTGGAAGAGGAGAAATCCCTTTTCATGAAGTGTGCTTTTATCGCTTTATAATACATTTTCATTTTTCCATTTATTTCAAGAATGGATTTATTTTCTGCCAGACTCATCCCCTTGCCAGTAAGTATCTAGGGGGCAGTGATTATGTCTGTCCTGCTCTCAGTGTTATGTTCCAAGCACCTAGCACAGGGCTTAGCATAGGAGAGACACTTTGTAAATGAATACTTTTTCAATGAAAAGTGCTATAACTACTTATATTTCACCATTCAAGGCTTTGCTTTGCACATGTTTATTTCTCCAGGATTATTATCGGCTTGGCGCCCAATATGAATTCAATAGATGCTACTGTATGTATAGTCAATATTCTAAAAGCAATCATACAGTAATAATGATTCTCAAATACATACAAAGGAGAAACAGTGTCATTTAGATGTATATTTAGTGATAAACTCTCTTTATTCACATAGAGTTAATTATATTCTGCCAGTACTGTTTCTGTTTCCACTGACAAATTATTTTTAATCCATATTTTTAAAATAATATTTCAACACTCCACTGAAACAGTACCTACTAATGTCATTAATGATGCTCTTTTGTTACAATTCAATAAATCTTTCTTTTTTATGCTTCTATACTTCTCTGTTTATTTCTAACACTTTAGATTGTCTTTGCTACTTTGACAGCCCCTACATGTAGGTAATTATTATATCATAATTTAGTCACTTCTTCATTGTTTTCCATTTCATTTTCTATCTATTGTGCAAACTTTAGTCTGCAGTCTTCTACTAATATATTCCCAGTGGAATGTGATCCATTATCATACTTTTACTTATTAGCATCAATGTATAGGTTCCTGACAAATCTCTAAGCAAAACAACAACAGAAAAAATACACTTGGAAAAAAATCACCAATAGTATTAAAATTAATAAAATCGAACTTCTCCAATTTTTTTCCTGTCCTTTTAACTGCAATATTTGTTAGCAATTATGATCTTGTACTTGTATTTTCCCCCACTCTGGGTCTCTTAAGATAATCTATTCTGGCTTTTTAATTCTTTTTGATTGTTCTTTTTTTATGTATTTATTTATGTCATTTATTGGCTTCTGTTTTTCCTGCATTACCCAACCCCCTTCAAAAAGAAACCACAGAAACCACCTCATACTTTGCCAATGAACAAGTTAGATTTGCCTCTTCTTCTTCTTTTTTTTTTTTTTTTTAAGATTTTATTTATTTTTGTGACAGACAGGGAGAGAGATAGAAAGGGAGAGAAGGAGAGCACCAGCAGGGGGAGCGGCAGGCAGAGGGAGAGGGAGAAGCCAGCTCCCTGCTGAGCAGAGAGCCCAACACAGGGCTCAATCCCAGGACCCTGGGACCATGATGGAGATTTTAATCGTAGGGCATACGATGTCATATTAAACAGTGAGTTCACTCTAACACTCCATCAGACTGGCTGCACTACCTATTTTCTCTTCTGATGTTCTTTTTAATGCAAGCCACCATTATTCTCCCATAATCCAGACTCAGAAGTCATGGCATCATTCATTTTTTACTGTTTCTCATTACCCCACATTCAGTGACATCAAGGGCTTTAGATTATTCTTTAATTTTCTTTTCATGAAATGACCTTTCTTTTCCAATCCCACAGGCATAATATTTGCTTTAGACCTTTATTTTTGACTTAACAAACATTGCTTGAGTGCTCATTTTGGCTAAGGTACTGTACTGTCTACTATGGAGAATTGCAGCTCTCCTTTATTCTAATCATTCTGTAGCTGCCACAGACATGCCTTCACCACGCCACGTCCATGCCAGAAAACTACTCAGCTCTCCTTTGAAACACCATTTCAAAAACTTTAGTTTGTCAATTGAGACCCTATGCAATCTAAGTAAAATCAATTTTTCCTTATTCCTCAAACTCCTGTCATTTGATTTGTATATTTTTTGCTTTTATTTTGCTTTTTTAAAAAAATTATATATTTGCATCGATCTGCCTTTTCCATTATATGAGATAACTTCATGTTCCACCCCTGTCATTTGTGCAGTGCATGTTGTCAATTCAGTAAAGATTGCTGACTAGAAAAAAATAGAGCCAACTCATCGTCTTGCACATAAGCTTTCAGTAAACATTGTTTAAACATATTGACTCAAGTAGTAATAGGTATAAAAATTCTTAACATTAGGGGAGGCTGAAAGGTAGGTCTATAAATCTGAGTTAGGGGCCATCCATAGAATAATAGTTATGAATTAGAAAATGTAAATGGGAAGTAAGCCACAAGGGAAGGAAATATATAAAACAATAAGATACATCTGAACCAACAGCAATGATGCTCTGGCCATTAAAATATAGAGGTCACTACTGCAGTGGAGGTATTTCTGAAATGTTTTGTGTACCGACATTTTTGTGGTCAGGAACGTGGCTTGTGTTTATATCATTCAAAAGTAAGAATACATATTAGGAAGTAATATTGTTAAGGCTTAAAAAAAGAATTCATGTTAACCATTGAGACGATTCCCACAAGTATGGCCCAGTAAAGAAAATGGTTTGCACACAGCATATTCAATTAATTCTTATGCAGAATGGAGCAGCAAAATGGGCACATGAGAAGAAAAGACAAAAAGAAAGAATAACTTTTACTGGGAACTCTAGATCCGTGATATCCGAACAATTCAGCTACTATGGGACTGAAGAATTATTCTGGGTGAGCTAAGATAATTTCTATCTAGTAATCAGGAAAACAAGGTACCATGATATGTGAACCTACCGGACAGCAAATATGTAAGATTAGGCAGCGTGCCAAAGAGTGAGAGGGGCTGAAACAGACAAAGCCTATTGAAGGAATACAGAAAATAACATGCAGAGTTATGGGAGAATTTGAACCTTACCTACTTAATTAATTCACTACATTTAGGAAATGATGAAGGCATTCAGGATGACCCTGTTCCCCTCAATAAACAGCTCCCAAAGTCCATAATATTCAAAAGAATATATAGCATAATGCATAACAAAACAGAAGATATCAATATATGTTTGCATATATATATACATATATGCTATCAAATTATGTATTTATAATGATTTAGACTTTACTACTTTTAACTGGTTTTATCACATAACATTGATTTTATTCTTTTGCTCACATACATTTAATATTCTGTGATGATAGAAGGCTTTTTGCATGTGAATTTCCATGATTTGTAAAAAGGAATTTTCAGTTGATTATTGTCTAATTGTATAATTAGTCTAATTAGCCTAATTATAACTAATTATGTAATTGATGTAAATATGTTCAGTCTTGTAATTAGATGGTGTAATTACAATACACAAGATGATGTCATGAACATCTTTACGAAAGTTCTAGAAAAATAGCGAAAATGTGTTGAGTTGGTAAAATTTAAGTACATGTTTCTTTAACGTTGACCAAATTACTTGCAATACCTATATTTAAGCTTTTAAAACTATTTTTTGTAAATAAAATTTAAAAAGGAAGGCATTTTATATATTAGTCAGTGGCCCTTACCAATGTTGGCATTGTGTAGTGAAATACTGCTATGGCACTGTTTCTAAAATTCTTATAATAGAAATTAGAACTTTTTAAATATTTATTTTCAGATATCAGGAAAAAAATTAAAACTTTTTAATTCACATTTTTCTATCTCTAATGACTAATTTATTTTTAACTTATAAATTGACACTATGTGTTCGCTTACATCTTCAGTGTCGAGCGGAAGTATAAATGCATGATTTCCTCTTAAATTTATTACATTATGTTCTTATAAATTCTGTCAGACTTAGGAACTCAGGCCAATTTCACCTCAGAAACATGAGCTGTATAGGAAAGCATAAATAGGATGGTGAAATGAATATTTGATTCAAATCAATACAATTACTATGAATGAGGAAATCCTATTTAATAAAAACAAGACATCATTATTGAAGAACAAAACATAATATCCTTAAAAACTTATTTTCTAATGTTAAAAAATAAGCACACTATGATCTGTAATGTGAATTATTCTACAATATAGTCCCGGTATACTGTCCCAACTTTACAGTCCACTTCACCACCTATACCAATTACTGTTCCAGTCAACCAGAGAGACACCAGCCAATCCTGGAGATATTGTCTTCCTTCTGTATTATTAAAGGTACTATTGTTTCCACCTTGAATGCTCCATGGCATTATTGGGTGCCTCAATTTTGACAATGATTTTTACTTTGTATCATAATCATTATTTACCTTAAGTTCTCCCCATACATATCAACAAACTTAGCAGAGGAGGAGCCATTCCTAGTACTTCTAGGAGAGTTCCCCATATCTTACACATAGTAGCTCTGTTATTTTACCTAGATCTTATTTACATTATGAAGCCACAAGGCCATAGGATCCGTGGAAATAATTTAAAATATTACTAAAGTACTCCAGTACAGATGATGTTAATATGGAAAGTTTTTCCATCATGAAATACCCATGGTAGTTGATGGGAAACAACCATCCAAGAAATCAATAACACCTAAGAATTTTATATACACATAAATACACACATAAAAACACTAGCACAATAAGCAATAGGAAAATTAAACACCATTTCTATCTCATTACAAATGCCAGAGCCATTATAGGAAGGCAAATATATCTTGGGCAATATTTCAAGGATGCAACACAGAATTAATTTTAAATCTAGAGAAAATTTGATATGTAGACTAAACAATTAATGCCTTTAATATAATAACACAATTCTGGATAGTTACTTAGAAATGTGTGGGTTTATCTCCCAACGTAAAGATAAACAACTAGGTATGATAACATTGTAAATTAGAACCTACATAAAAATTACATTTTGTCATTGTAAAAATAAAGACCACAAGCTGTGTTCATTTTGCTGCTTTCTACTGCTGGTCAACCATAATTCACAGTCCATCCAAATTTCCAAGGTGGTTAGAAACTACAAATGAAGATGTTGTTTCCCATCAAGAAGATTCATGAGCAAAAAAATGTGCCCTGAATTATGTTCATCTGTATTATAAAAATGTATTATAAAAATCCAGCCCTGGAACTCACAATCTATTATTCTAATTTTATCATTCAACAGAACTTCTACAGAAACCCTGCCTATTCTGTAACTGTGTATTTGATGTTGTATAAGACTAGTGATATTACCATAAGCACCCATTACATCCCTCCTGAAGAAACTGTGGACTTGAGTAGAGCTTCAAAATGGCAGCCCAGAAGGCCAAACCCAGAACTCTGGCAATAGGCAGTGTATTGTTTTCTAAGATGTGGGCCTACACAGCAAACTTCACCAGTTCTTATCTCCATACTACCAGACAGATTTACATATATATGTCACCAGATTAGTCTCGGTGAACATTTGTATTTGGGCTTCCCACACAAAAGTAAACTGACTAGGCCCATTAAAAAAGAAACCCTGGGATTTCTAGGTGGCTATTTACACCTGTCTGCCTTGCCCCTGAGATGTAATTTCTTTATAAGAAACTCTCCAGAATTTCTTAAGTAAATGGCCAGCTTCCTATGCACTTATGATAAATATGCATATACACAAAGGGTCTCAAAAGCTGTATCTTAAAAGTTGATGACTCTAAATAAAATTGGCTGGAAAATTTCACGTATGCTCTCAGATTGTTCATAAAGCAATATTACACGTGATAAAGCACTAAAATCAAAACGAGGGGGATCAAGGTTTTCCTTTGCTTTGTTATAATGCATTGCCAGTATCAGTGATCCTCAGTTCAGTAACAACCTCCTCAGACTGATCTACATATTCAACACAACTTCATTCAAAATCTTATCAGAATTTTGGTAGAAATGGCACAATGATACTAAAATTTAATTGGAAATACAAGGCTAAAATATCAAAATCAATTTTGAAAAAGATGGATCTAGTTGTAAGATTTATTCTTCCGGATTCCAAGACTTATTATAAAGCCACAGTAATTAAGACAGTGTGGTATTGGCATAAAGACAGACATATAAATCCATGGAACAGAATAAATAGTTCAGAAACAGACCTAATGTACAGGGCCAACTGGTTTTCAATTTAAGTGCCAAAGAAACTCTGTGGTGAATGATCTTTTTAATAAATGCTGCTAGAACACATGTATATCTATCTGCAGAGAATGAACCTCAAGCCTTCCCTCACACCATAAACAAAAATTAACTCAAAATGGAAAAAAAAGTGGTGAATATAAGTGAATAATGATCGTTTCAAAGTACAAAATAATATCTTGTTGATTTTAAAATAGAATTAAAATACTAGACAAAAATAACATAAAATACAAAAAGGGTAAATATTGTTAAAGTATTCTAAGTTTCTATCATTACTGAGAAAGTCATTAAGTAATAATCAGGGATGCAAGGTGTAATTTTTAAGGTAACCAATAAAAGATACTAAGATAATTTAAAACTCTTAAATAGAGGAGTAAATAGAATAATTAAAAATATTTGATAAATCAAAAGAAGGCAAGAAAAGAGGAAAGTAAAATAAAATAGGTGGGTCATGCAGAAAAAAAAAAAAAAAAAAGGATCAAATATACTAAAACCTAAGATCTGTCCCAACAGATTAAAACAACAGAACCTATATACTGATTACAAGTGACATATAAAGACTCATAAAGTTTCGAAGTAAAAGAGTGAATATTTACCATTTTCCCTCTACCCTCAAAAGAAACCAAATACTAACCAAAAGAGAGGCAAACCAAGAAACACACTCTTAACTAGAGAACAAACTGATGGTTACCAAAGGGGAGGTGGGTTGGGGGGATGGGTGAAACAGGTGATGGGGATCAAGGACGGTACTTGTGATGAGCACAGGGCATTGTATGGAAGTGCTGGATCACTATACTGAACACTGGAAACTAATACTACACTGTATATTAACTAACTGGAATTTAAATAGAAACTTAAAAAACAAAACAAAACAAAAAACCTTGTTTAGTTAATGACAGACAAAACGGGCATTAAGGCAAGAAGCATTTTTGGAGGTACAAACAGACATTCTTAATGATAATCTACCAGGAAGATATATCATCGGGAAGATAATATACTTAGATAATCTATCAGGAAGTTATAATAATTCTGTATCTGTACGTACTAATAATATACCTTTAAAATATATAAAGCAAAAATTGATACAAATAAAGAGATAAATCTACAGCTGTCTTAATAGTTAACCTCTCTAAATAGTTTTTAAAACAGCAGACATAAAAATCAGAAAATACAAAGGAAATCTGAACAACACAATTAACAAATGTGACCTATTTGAAACAAAACAAATGTGAAGTGCACATTCTTGAGCAAGCACATAGATCATTTATGAAAGCAGACCTCAGGATTTAGCACAATGCAAGTCTCAACGAATTTCTAAAGGTTAAAATTGTTCAGAGTATGCTTTCTGATGCAGTGAAATTAGACTAGAAATTAATTCAAAACTAACTAGAAAATCACCAGCAGTTTGGAAACTAAATACATTAAGATGGATCCAGTTATAACATCATTCTCATTCACATTTCACTAAGCCTTCTTTAGTGGGTAAAGAGGGATGGAATTATAGAGAGTGACTCAAGAGTGCCTAGTAACTTGGACTCAGTTTTATTTGCACCACAGCTCGAAATCCAGACATCTCCATGGAAGTGCTGGCTCAACATTTAACACATATTTATTGAGAATCTTCCATGTGTCAGGCACTGTTCGAGTTGTTGGAAAGATAGAGTCTCTATAATTAGTGAGTTTATGTCCAAACACACAAAGGAGATAATTTGATGGATTCAGTGCTATGGGAAAAATAAAATAAAACCGGGTATTGGAAAAGTGTAACTGTGGGAGGGAAGGGATATTACTTCAGAGAGATCTGTCAGGGAAGGCTTTCTGAGGTGGCAAGTCTTCAGTGTTCAGTAGCCCCCTGCCATATAACCTAAGCAAATATGAGGAAGAATTAATAACATGGAGACCCTACACATAGACAAGGTTGGCTTCTCGGGATCGTGTGACCAGAACAGTGAGTGAAGTACAGATTAAGTAAGAGAGAACAAGGCAGAGCAAAGTCAAACATGACCTAGGTCACAATACATTATTTGGATTTATTCTAAATATTTGAAAGCCACTGGAGGGATTAAAGCAGAAAAAAGATTTTATTAGATTTACGTTTTTATTTATTTGTTTGTTTATTCATTTTTTGAGAGAGAAAGAGAGAGCGTGCATGCGCACTTGCATGAGGGTGGGGGGGGGAGAGGGCAGAGGGGGAGGGGAGAGGGAGAGAGAGAATCCCAAGCAGGCCCCATGCCAAGCAGGGAGCTCAATGCGGGGCTCAACCTCATGACCCTGAGATCACGACCTGAGCTAGAACCAATAGTCAGAAGCTTAACCGACTGAGCCACCCAGGTGCCCCAGATTTATATTTTTAAATGATCAGGAAGACGGGGTAAAAAAACATGGCAGCCTATTATTTCAATATTACAATATTCCATGGAGAGAGAATGAAAGTTGTGTGATACAGTTGGACTTGTGTGTATCAGGCCTATATGTAGTATATCACCTGTGGTATGATGTAAAACTACTGGTAATGTTTTATCTATGAAAAAACCAACATTCTCCATGGCTGTAAGAACTAAATTGTCCATGTGCTGCGATTTAAGAGTTTCTATCAGATTGGCCTACAAAAGACATTTGATATTAACAAATTAAGTACATTCATAATGTAGAATTATTGAAGCATTCTTTGCTGCAACATGAATTTTTAGGACAGATACAAATACATAATAGCTATTTCAGAGGGAGAGGTAAGCAACACAGTCAAGGAACCAGAGCAGGAAAGACATCTTTAAAAAGGAGCTAAACTGCAAATATCAACTACAGCAGGTGAATCCAGAACACAGAATTTGCAAGAAAAGTCTGTTTGTTTCTTAAATACTTTTTAAGAGAACTGACTTAGATGGTCTAAGCAGCAGAGTCACGAGCACAGCCACCAAGAGAAAGACTGTGTAATACAGCACAGTAAAGGCTGATACTTATATATAAGGAAGTATTGGTACTGAAATGTTCCAATTAAAAAGTTGTTGTTTTCTCATAAAAGAATGGAGGAAGAGAAAATAAAAATTACCTTTACAAGGCAGGAACAATAGCTTTAAGTTTGAGAGCTCTCTAAGATGGTTTTTTAGAGCAGCTAACAGAAACTAGAAACAGATTCAAAAGAATGAATGAAAAGTTTCATTGTGCTTGTTTAATAAACAAATCCCTAATTATTTTGAAAGTATAATTTCCCCCCCAGTTTGGACAGGGCCCATGTGTACATGTCCAAGAGATCAGACTGTCCTATAGGTAAGAAATGGCTATGCAGTGCTACCTCAGTACCTGTAGAAGTTATCATGTTTCACAAGATTCTAGAGGAAAACGTGTTTTCTAAATTTTAACAAGATACACATTCTAGGCAACCTATGGAATAGAAGATATTTGCAAATGAGATATCTGATAAAAGGTTAGGATCCAAAATACATAAAGAACTTTTAAAACTCAACACCCAAAAAACAAATAACCCAAATAAAAAATGGGCAGACACATGCCCGTTTCTCCAAAGCAGACATACAGATGGCCAACAGACACATGAAAAGATGCTTATCATCATTTATCATCTCAGAAATGCAAATCAAAACCACAATATGATATCATCTCACATCCATCAGAATGGCTAAATTCAAAAACACAAGAAATAGGTGTTGGAGAGGACGTGGAGATAAAGGAACACTCATGCACTGTTGGTGGGAATGCAAATTGGTGCAACCACTGTGGAAAACAGTATGGAGGTTCCTCAGAAAGTTAATAATAGAACTACTTTATGACCCAGCAATTGCACTTCTGGGTATCACCCAAATATAAGAACACTAATTCAAAGGGATCCATGCACCCCTGTGTTTATAGCAGCATTATTTACAATAGCCAGGATAAAGAAGCAGCCCAAGTGTCCATCAACTGATGAATGGATAAAGAAGATGTGGTATATATATGATGGACTATTACTCAGCCATCAAAAGAATGAAATCTTGCCATTTACAAGGACACTGATGGAGCTACAGAGTACGCTAAGTGAAATAAGTCAGTCAGAAAAAGACAAATACTATATGATTTCACTCATATGTAAAATTTGAGAAATGAAATAAGCAATAGGAAAAAAATAAGAGAGAGAAATTAAGAAACAGACTCCTCATTATAGAGAACAAACACATGGTTACCAGAGGGAGGTAAGTGAGGGGATAGGTTAAAAAGGTGGTGGGGATTAAGGAAGGCACTTGTGATGAGCATGAAGTGATACATGGAAGTGTTGAATTACTCTATTGTACACCTAAAACTAATATTACACTGTATGTTAACTAACTGGAATTAAAATAAAAACTGAAAAAAAACCCAACATGCATATTCAAAAAAAAAAAATTGACAATAGAAAAAAAATGGTAGGTGATCATTTATCTGATTTCTAAACCTTAAAGTCACCCAAGCAACTAAATACTGCTAACACATATTTTGTTAACTTTCTAACTAGGCAAATAATACCAGTAAAAACTGAAGGATGAATGATAGTATTGCAGAATGTATGGGGAAATTACGATCCTCTCTGTTGATAGAAAGCAGTTGATGCTGCGGTAACTGGAGTTGGGAGAGGGTCAGGTCAAAGCAGGCTGTGTCATGGTAGTCTCAGTATACGCAAGAATGGTTTTCCGAGCTTTATATCTTGGCAAGTCCCAGCTGTTCTATACCTTCAAATAGCAATATCTAAGTATATGCGATGTGTTCAGATGTTTCTGCATAATCATGCATTCTTCCACAGTTAATATCTAAATATTGGCAATTATATTACTTGAAAGAGGTCAGGACTCAGACACTACAAGAAAATGGTTTACTATATAAGGAAATATATTTAATGGTGAAAAAATGAGATGCTGGGAAATTCACAAACTCAGGACGACCTTCTATTATGACAGAGTTGAGAAGTGAAACGTATATTTATCTTTAATATTTTGTACTAGAATATTCATAATATATAGAATTTAGTTGTATATTGTCCTTTAACAGTCACATGATATCTCAAAAGCTACAGATAATGTGGTCAAATCCCTGTTTACCTTATTATCTATATTTTTTTCAAATTGTTATTCATGGGTATAATTATTTTGAATATTTTCCATAGACATTTTATTTAAATGTTTTTCTTTGTTAATTAGGTTTGTATTCCTTTCTAGTCACCAGAAAAGCTTTATAACAGCACTCAAGTAGTTTCACAAATTGCTGTGTCTTCAAGAATTACTAATTCTCCACTCTTGATATATATTATAGAAGAATATTTCATATCATCCACTCCATGTAAAATTAATTCAATTTTTTTATTAAATAAGTTAATGACAGTAGATAGTTTAGTTTTTATGTAATTAAGGCTCTATTATTAAGCTAAGTCAAAACCCAAAATGAACAAAAGAAATCAGAGACTTTCTCCTAAAACCACAGCCAAATGGATTTCAAGTAGATCTCTTCATTCCTTTAAAATGTATTTGCCATTGCAAATAGGAAACTCAAAATCTCTCCCTTTAAGAAATATTTTCCACAAAAAACAAAGCAGTCAGCAAATGTAAAATTATGTACTTTATAGTGAAACCTAAGTAAACCTATGTATAAAGAAATGCAAGTTAGGATACATTAACATTTTTTTTCAAATATTAACATTTTAATTTTAACTACCACATAAAAAATTAACACACTGTCTTTTACTATTTGAGTTATCTTATCTTTCAATCAAGAACATACTGTTTTTTAAAAGGTCAGAGTTGGAGAGACTCTTTTCAAATAGACATAATATTGCATGTTACCTGGATTAGGAACACATTGTAGCAGAATGGGGTATAAATACCTTAATTCCTACCTGGGTAAAGAAGGGTTCATAAATCTCAACTCCTTTATCAGATCCTTGTAGCAATACCTCCTGACCACGTCTCCAGCTGTACCGAACAGGTGGATTGGAATTGGCCACGCACCGGAGGAACACGGTTCTCTCATAGTAAAACTGTTCTTTAGCTTCACCTATACTCTGATGAACGGTTACTACTGGGTCATCCAAATCTAAAAAATAATAAAAACAAAAACAACCCAATGACACTGTTATGAATTATATGGCTTTCACAAGTATTACACATATAAAACCTAACCCAAGGTACATTTTCATAATTGATTTTATTGCTTATCACTAGACTCATTTTTTTTCATTTAGTTTATCGAACTTGTTTACAGAAAGTTCCAATGATAGGCAGTAAAGATAAATAATAGCTGTTTCCTAAGATCTCTGCTGGTTGAGACAGTACAAATGACTGTATTTCCAACAGAGCTCCATGAGAGAGATCGGAATCCAAGACCCTCTAATTCAAGAGATTAGCCAAACAATGAAACATAGTGACAGGGAAATAAATACCAAGCAGCTCAACTGACTCCCCTAACATACTTCTTTTCCAAACATTTATAATTGATATATTTAAAGCAATCAAAGAATTACATTTACAAATGCTTATCTTTATAGTAAGAAAATGTGGTCTTATACTGGGTTAGGTTTTTCCTTCATCTCAGATTTTCGCAGATTATATTCACTAATTTGAAATGGGCTAACAGGCATTAATATTTCTACTACTGGATATGGGGACTGAATTTTTGCCATCTTACATGCATTCTAAAGAAGGGATATATACCACAGTGGTTAGTAAACATTTCCTGGAAACAAAACAAAACAAAACAATAACTAACTATGTTGGGCTTCGTATGAACTTGGGTTCCTAGAGTCTTTCTCTCAACTGCCTGGTCCTGCCGCTGTGTGTAAAAGCAAAGACAGTAAGGAAACGAAGGGATGAGGAATGTTGCTGAGTTCCAGTAAAACTATTCACAAATGCAGGGGCCTCAGCCAGATTTGCCTCATGGGCCATAGTCTGCCATAGATTGCCAATCCCTGATCTACCATATTCCAGGTTCTTCCATTAAGAGAAGAAGAAATTAAGAAGTGAACTTGCCTTAAAACAACAACTGTATTGTATATTTGAAAGTTGCTAAGAGAGTAGATCTTAAAAGCTGTCATCACAGAAAACAACAACAAAAAAATCAGTACCTATGCATGGTGATAGATGTTAACTAACCTATTGTGCTGATCATTTTGCAATAGGTACAAATATTGAGTCATGGTGTTGTACACCTGAAACTAATACAATATGTCAATTACAGCTCAACAAAAAAAAAAAAAAAAAAAAAAAAAGGGAAAAAAATAACAAGCTCTTGGTTCCATGTACTAATATAAACTTAGCATATAGTTACTAAGTGTGCTATTAACATTTGCTGTATTTAAATATTAATTTCATCCAGGTTTGCCCTTTTTGGCTTTGTAACTGAAAGATTACTTAACATTTGTGGTCTTTAATTTCCTTATTGATAAAATGAGAATAGTAATGGTACCATACTATTAAGGCTGTTAGAGAATTTAGTGAGCTTAGTCCTTAAAGCCTTAGGCACATAGTAAATGCTCAATAAAAGTTAGCTGTTATTATTACTGTTATCATTATTGGGGTTTCATTTAGACTTCCATTAATTCTATGTTGTTTTCTTATCTTATCTCACCAATTCAGAATGCACTCAACTCTCATTTTAAATAGATAAGTGTCATTTTATCATTTGTTCAGGCTAGCAATTTTTTCTAAATGACAAATACTTTCAGGTGAACACTGAAGGGAAGCTACAATATTATATAAACATAAGAATAGTGCGGTGTGTGAGCATACGCTACCCTGACTATTTAAAAGGCACTGTTCTTTAGAAAAGATTTTCTGATGCATTAAAATAATAAAAAGCCAACAACAGTAGTGAAGTGATAGCTGCCCTAAGGAATCAAAGAACAGAATCCCAAATGTGCCCAGTGTTAAAAAAGTTTTTTCCAAATGTGAATTGCTTGACAGCCCTACTTAAATTTCTAGGTTTGCAACATTCTGAGTTGTTTTTTTTTTTTTTTTCACAACATTAGAATCTTTTCACAGCTACCTCAAAGGCCTCTAATTATAGTAGTATAAATTTACAGAACAACTGCTGCTTTTTTGGTAAAGTTTAAGGAAATTTTAGTTTCAATTCATTCTATTAGCTGTGCAAGGATATATGTTAACTGGCTTTAATAGTCAGTGTACTTAGGGATACCAGCATCATTATCGTGAAACATTTAAAGGCCTTTAAAATCTACAAAATATTCGCTTACTTGGTGATTAGTCCTTCACATACAAATCAAATCCTAAAGAAAATTGATTAGGTGAATTCAGCCTTCAATATTTGAAAAAAAGATACTGTGAGTTGACTGTAAACTATTTTTTTTCTTATTCAAAACAATTTCTTTTAGTCGTCTCATTTTTAGAAGATACGAGCTGTGTTATGTTGTAAAAACAAAATTCTGAAGCCAGGAAGTTTAGGAAGAAAACAGAATTGGGTGGTGATCAAGGCAACAATCATGACTCTCCTTGGAGTCCAAAGAGTTAATGTTATTGCACTTTACAGCACCCATTTATTGACCTCTACGGAGCTCTTTCCTTGTCGGGTGGTGGTGTCAATAGGCTCAGTCAGGAGGAGACCGAACCTGAACAAACATGTCAACATGCTCTTCTCCGATCTGTGTAAGTTTTGGGTCACTGGCCTTCTGAGAATCCAATCCTCTGACAATGGCTTACTGAACATTGTATTGGCAGAATTATCCGTTGGATTCACCCATGTTTAGGAATTTCTATTTCACAAAGCTCCTAAATGATATTTTTTTTAGATTTAAAAACAAACATGACAAAGACAAGATATCTTCTAGAAAAGTCAAATAATGGCATGCCTAAAAAATATATTTTATGCATGTGTGGGTGTGTACAGAAATACATATACACTTGCTTATAGTTTAATATACATTCATATACATCACCTAAAACAGTATATATGTTTAATATAAACTCTATACAGTATTACTGAATGTATACTGACTCTGTGTGTTTACCATAGGTCAGGTTTCTTGGAAAAGAGACTCTGAGACATCATTATGTGTGCAGGAAGTGTATTGGGAAGTACCTTCTGGATTAACACTCTGAGTGAAAGATTTAGGATTGTTGAGGAGAGTTGAGCGATGGCGCGGTTGCAACAAAGGTCTCTGTAGCTCTAGAGAAGCGACGGAGCTGTAATATCTCAGAGCTGTCCTGCCCTAAGGCAAGAGAGCTAAGCCTTAGACACCACCCCCTGCCCCATCGAGGAGTCCTTGCCTGTGTGCTATTCCTACCTAGGGGGCATGACCTTGGGAGGGATAGCTCTGTTGGTTTAGCGTAATTTCTAAAGAAGGATTTAGCTGCTAGCCATTAGCTGCTAAAACGCTCAGTGGCTGGAGGAACGAGTCCTTCAGTACCAAGGAAGGAAGGGGTCTGGCTGGTGCTCTGTAGCATCTGCTTAAACCCGCTTCCTAGGGATGATCATTCACTCTGAGAAAAGCTACTCCACGATGCTGGTTAACCACCTTTCCTGGGAAAACTATCACAAGAAACTGTGGTGACATGATACTCATCATCTCTTCCTACTGTTACCAGTCTCAATTGCTCTCATCCTGGGCTAGTACGTCTTTTGGTGTAAGTAGGTTACCTACTGCAGTTACCAGACCTTTGTCACTGAGGATTTTGAGCCCCAGGTCACCGTGTTCTTCTTTACTGATGAACTTATCTGTTTACCCCCAAAATTGGTCAGGAGAATACCAAGAAGTGATTCAGTGGATTATCTGGGTATCAACATAATACATGCTGTCTCACTCTGTAACTCTAGTCCTACCTCCTGCTGATCAAATGGGCCAGTTAACAGCCTCCAGGCTGGTGATTCCTCTTATCTCCTATTTCCTAACACAGGAAGCCTAAAGTAAATGAGTAGCAGCCATGGCTTAAAGATTAATGGGGCTCTTGCTATTTCACTTAATAGAAGCTTTTTTTCTCTTCTGAGAACTAGGACTTCTAAACTGGCAGGGCCCAGAGTTGTAGGAAGGGAAACACAGATTCCCCAAGTGGGTCACTGAATGATGGTAGTAAGTGGGGTCAGTCCTTGGTTTTGAACCTATGTATTCTACAGCAAAAAAGAAAAAAAGAAAAAAGCATTATATTGTAATGGTCATTGATTTAGAATGCATACTGTATCTCAGAGCTTAGCACCCCTTCCTTACCAGCCATTACCTCTCTGAGACTCAGCTGCCCCCTCCAAAAGCCATTCTATCACTCTAGTAAGAAGAATATATGACCAGAGAACCCCATGGCAATGTTCCCAATGCTATACCTTCACTGCTGCAAAATGTGCTTTTTATCCCATGAGTGGTTAGATGGGATCATGTGTTAAGAATAAAACATTCTAAAAGCCCTTGGATTGGGCTGCTGCTGACTGAGGTCAGCATAAGCATCCATACCCAGAATCCATGTCAAAATCAGTTCAAATGGTGCACTATCATTTTCAGAGGAAAAAAGGTTTAACTAATATAACCAACTTGCTACCATGGGACTGGTTGGAATTTTGAAGGATAGTACTTTTACCGTGTCAAATGTTGGTCTCTGTTGTCCAGGTTAGATACTCATGGTGGTGGTAGATACATCAGCCTTCATGGGAGAGGATCCATGGTTCAGGCTTATGCATAACCTCTGTCCCTACCATCGTGGCAATTCTATTCATAAGCCTATTGTGCTAGTGATGAGTAGCCAGGGACAGAAGCTGGTCGTTATCAACTGTCTGCACTACTCTGTCTACTTCGTTGTTTCGTGCTTCTGTGGTGGGTATTTTTTTGGTCCTCAATAATATTCACTCCCATAGGTCCATCAACATACTCGAACAGATCTCTTTCCACACAAAGTGGTTGACCAGGGACACCGCCCAAACCAAATTTCTGCCCCCTGGAAAGATGTTCCCTCATTCCTCTCCGGGACATCCCAGAACGGGGCTCTAGTGAAGCAGCAGTCCAGTTTTTGGGTTGCATACATATAATGAGCTGACCCATCATAAAATCAGCTTAGCCTTTTTTCTTCACCATCAACTTATAGGAGATCCACTCTGTGGCCAGATATGACCTGAGAAAAAGGAACTGGTAAAACATTACTAGATGCCATGAGGATCTGGGCACCTCCTTGTACAGCTTACTTGGGTCCTTGGGCCCTGGCCGTACCTTATCCTGTATTTACTACTACCATTTTACGATGAACTAGTGATGGGTCTGACCTATTTTATGGCTGGATGTTGGTAGATACGACAAAACCCAATGTGTGATTGGTGGTTCAGACCACATGGTCATTTGACGTTCCACATTCAGATACTTCATCCCTACCCATGCCCAGCAGCACACTAAGAGCACACTAAAGCAGCACACTTTTATGAAAGACGCATCATTCTTGACTGTAGAAAGCATGGTCTTACTAATAACAGTCCTAGAAATTCAGTTTGTAACTCTCCTATTAGTATTGCTATAAACCCCACACCTTTCCCAGCACTGATGGCTTATGTGACTCAAGCACCAGGGTCACTTACATCACAGCATGGGCATGCGAGAGAACCCTTTTCTACTTTGAGGTACAGTTGAAGTCAAAAGTTGAAGCCTTCCGAATCAACAGATAAATGGACTGAAATGGTATTTCCAAGTGTGGAATATGTTCTGGAACCCAAAGAGACTTAGCAGGCCCTGTGTTTCCTTCTGAAGGGTGGGAATTGTGAGATACAATAATTTGTGCTTTACTTTGGAGGGGTTATCCTGGTAAGATACATACAGCAGGATCTCTAAAATTTTACTAATACTGTGGACACCGAATCTTCATAGGCTTATTCCAATCCTCTGGATTATGCATGTCTTACCAAGATATCTAATGCACTTGCCAATCCTTGTTTATCTGGACGATGAACATGATCTCATTGATACAGTGGACCAATAACAAATTCAACAGAATGTCCAGATGGTCCATATGTCTTTGGGCTATGTTATGAAAGGGAGTGTGACAGTTAATTTAGCTTTAGGGCAAGACTGCAAATATATGCTATTGTCTGTCTCAAGTGACTGCAAATTATTTGCGATCTTCTTTCCTAACAGAAATGAAAATGAATGCATTAAGTATATTGCTGGACACATAGTATGTGTCTGAGGCCATGTCATTCTACTCTAGCAAAAATAGCTTATCTGGTATAAGCTGCAAAGACAACACTGCTTGGATGAATTTGTGGTAGTCCATTACCTTCTTCTTGGATCTCTCTGGTCTCATCAGGAGACAACACTGTCAATAAATGGAATATGACATGGACTGACACCAGCACATCTTTTAGGATTTTAAGGGTGGCATTAATCTCTGCTATTTCCCCTGAGATACAATACTATGTTCAATAAATCTCAGCTGAAAGTAGGGAAGTTCCAGAGGCTTCAACTTGGCCTTCTCACTAGGATAGCTCTTACCCCCAAAGCCAAGGAATCAATATGGAACCTCTGACAACTAGCAAATATGTCCATTCCAATTACACAATTGGAGACAAGATAAATGACAACAGGGTTCATCTATGGATTGGCAGGCCCAATGTGAGCCAGCCATACGCCACAATTCCATTTGTTACCTGGCACCTATATGCCCGACTCTAATAATATAAGGGCATGATAATTCTGTAGAATCTTAGGTATCGAGGTCAACTTAGATCCTTTGAACCACAGTCCCCAAAATGTTTCACAAGTTTGCTTTTCCTAGAAAATGGTTATTTAAGTGGATACAGGTTCTTTAAATAAAGACTTTGGAGAATCATTACCATATGCACTTGCTGTGATGTTGCAGGGTGCTTTCTAGTGAGTCAGTCTCATCTTCAGTCAAAAAGTTCAAGGTATGAAAATTACCTTAAGGGGAGCAACTGGGCCAGGAATCACAATGTTTAAAAACTATGTGACCATATTCAGTCTCCTGATCATCCACCTGATTTCTTTAATGACGTAGACTGGATAATATCCTTGTTGACTAGCCACTTACTTTGCCCTGGGGGATGCTATATTTTATTGTCCATGTCCACAGCTCTCTGTGAGTCGAGAGCCCTGGGTGCATTTTAACTAGCTGCTTATTAAGATAACTATGCCCAGCCTGGCTTGTGACAACTAAGCCCTGCCACCTAGATTCTATTACTTTGAGATCTTGGCGTTCCCATTCCTATCAGGGACCTTCATTCTGTATTAGCATCTCCTACCATCAACTTTTTCCTACAGAGAACAGTCACCTATGAGCTTCTCCATGATGCTTCATCTCCGTCATCAGCACATTCTTACTGCTTTAGGAGTGTCCTAAAAACCTTTACACAGAAGATAGTGAATGACTCTAACCGGTATATTCACTTAAGCATGTTCACATATCCGAGTCTTTTGACACCTTTTTCTACTGTATGCACAACAGCTCTGGCATTAATACTTCTTTTAATGGAAATGCTTCTTTCTCCAAGCTTCAACAGCTATTTAGCAGCACCAACTCTCTCCTTCTATCCTTGCCAAGATGTTACATTTTATAACATGGGAAAATACTATCATATCAATAAACTCTTATTCTCTATCCCCATATGATCTTATCCTCCGTCCCCAATCTTATTCAATCTTATTCTCCATCCCATTTGATCCAGCAGCCTCAGGATCCAATTCCATACATATTCTCCCAACTCCTGCTAGAAAATATTGGCTAGGGTCTGCCACTCATTTGAAGCATTGTCCCTTTCCAACCTTAGAGACACAACATTTCTGTGGCTATGTGATATCATCTATTGACCCTATATATTGAGCTGGAGGCCAGGAATGGAGGTGAGGGTATATCTTCAGAGGGGTATTACCATAAAAGGAAGAAGTTTCTTAACCATCTTTAAACAAGATGGACATGATATCCCTTAATTGGGAGGAATAGATCACTTCTGCAGGCCCAGAAGGTTTATGGAGAACTAAGTGTCAAGGTATCTGAGATCATTAACCCAAATGTACTTCACCCCCCAAGTCAGAGTTCCATTTGTTCTCAACCAAGTTTCAGAAACTGGCTTAGCTGATTTGTTGGGGCTAAGGATTCAAATTTCTGTAAAGCTCTACTAGGCTTTTAAATAAATCCTAAGCTTTATTATCAGCTTTTATGACCTCTGGCTAAAGAATATGAGAGTCTCTTTATATTCTGTCAAAGAGACCCTCTTATTCTCACACATAACCTTCAACTCATGACTATTCACACTCAGCCTTTCATTCTTTTCTCCACTGCATGACTAGAACCCAGCAGAAACTGATTTGATTGTCCTTATAATTATTGCTTTCCCCTGAATTCTTCTAAAGCCAAAGATACTGAACTCATAGTGCATTACCTTCTACTAGTACCTATCTTTGTTCACCATCAGTGAAGATTTTAACAATTTCACCACTACTGCTTTCAAGAGGTATCAGTGGTCCACCTACTACTAGAAATGGGGTCCTCTTTGTCAGCCAGTTAGTGGACTGATGGGTGATCTATATTTGTAACATTCTGTCTTAGAGTCTACTTCTGAGACCATATAGAATGATTCCTTGAAAATATGATTCTTTGATGAAGACATGCATTCAGGAAACTTATTGAAGAGTGCCCTCAGGACCAATTCCTGTGGTGGTTGGCCAAAAAAAAAAAAAAAGTAGGAAAGACTAGGCAGTGGGAGGATTTAAACTGTGATTCATCACTACAAAGTCTCCAGATGATCGAGAAGGAGCTCTGGAGTTGGGATGGACTTTCAGAGTTGTCCTGCAGAGTGTTCTATAAAGGACACTGATCAGTCACTGGGTTAGGGCTTCCCCGGTGAGAAGGCTTCCAGATGAGGATAATTTCATGAGAGGGATTCACTTGAAAGTCAACATCTTTCAACATGCCCAGGATTTAGACAGCGTACTTGCTATGGAGTTTTATCCAAGGAGCCTGAGGTTAACATTTCTAATTTTCTCCAGTCTTTATATATAGTTCAAGTAATATAAGATCTCTCTGTATATTTATTAATATTCAGTTTCCATTCTAAATGGCTTTGATAATATTTCTGTACTACTTTCTGTTATTGTTAGTATTTTATCTACAATTATTTCTTCTCTTTAAAATAAACCTTTTAAAAATTTTATAGGCTGAGTATCTGAAATTCAAACACATAGAGATGATATTCATTGACAAATGTAAAATATTCTTTGAAGTAAAGAGAATATGATTTTTATTATTTAAGAGGCCAAAACTCTTCACATTTATGAAATAATATAAATCACTGATATATGATCTGATATATGGATATTTGCTTTGAATACATGTTAGTAACACAGCATGGTTTTCTATAAAATATATCTATGTGCATATAAGATCCATATCTTAATTATGTTTGTATTCCTACAAGCTGACATAATGGACGTAAGTGCTCAATAATGATCTAATGTATTAATATAAAGAAGATTGATCTGTAGCTGATACGATCAATGTCAGTATTCAGCAAGGCTACCCACACATATGATAAAGTTTTCTAAGGAAAATTAATTTCTTCCCATATATAGAACAACTACCGTGTCTAACTGAAATAATTTTCTAGAAACTTTCTCTTTGGCTGATTAAACATGTCAGGAACTGCCAAATTCAAGTCATATACATACTTATGATGATATAAGCTACCTTTCTTAACCCTAGAAACTTAACATGAACTGAACAGGGTGACTGATTAAATACAGGGCTGAGTGAAAGGAGGGAGTTTAGGAAGGACTTGGCTTGGGCGGGTGGGTAGACAGTGCACTAACAGAAACATGAAATGTAAAGTAAACCTATTCCTGGACAGAGGAGGCAGGGGAGATTATGAAAGGTGAAGACATTGTTTTTGTTTAAATCATGCTAAATTTAAATCATGCTGAAGCACATATTGTTCTCCTAGTTACAACGTACATCAACTGTGGGCAGAATAAGAAGTCTGGGCTACAGATACGGATTTGTGAGTCATCAATTCGCTGTGTGAGGGATGAGACCATTCAAGGAGTGTGCAGAACGAAGAGATGGACGGTCCAAGGAGAGATCCCTGGGCAACACCAAGTGGAGGAAAAAAGAAGAGAAACATTAGGAAAAAAACTGAAGAAAAAATGATGAGACAGGTAGAGACAAATCAATGGGAAACAAAATAATTTAAAAAATAATTCCACTGCCGTGGAGGAGTTGGAAACCAGAATAAATGGTGAAGAGATCAAGGTAAGAATAGAACTGAAAAGTGACTTTAAGTTTGGCAAGAAATAGATCACTAGTGGCCTTTACCACAGTTCTGTCAGAGGAGTGGAAGAACCAATAGTCATTTTCCTGCGCCTTAAAACAGTGAAAGCCAGTGAAAATATGGGGAGATTCATAGATATAATCCTTTCAAGGAAGTTGGCTCTGGCAGGAAAGGGCTAGAGGAGTAGCTAGAGAACAGCATGTGATCATAGGAGTTCTGCTCTGTTTTCATTGTTTTGTTTTCTTCTAAGCTGAGAAATACATATTTAAGTCCAAATAAGGAAAGCCAAGAATTTATAAGGAAAAAAAAAATAATAAGACAACAGGGAGCTTTATGAAAATGGTCAATATGTGAACTAGCTATTTTAATGGTATAATTACATGGATTTTAGAAAATGATTTTATTTAATTATTTGTGAGAGAGAGAGAACAAGCACCAAGAGGGTAGGGGCAGAGGGAGAGGGAAAAGCAGACTCCCCGCTGAGCAGGGACCCCGACGCAAGGCTCCATCCCAGGACCCTGGGATCATGACCTGAGCCGAAGGCAAGCACTTAAGCAACTGAGCCACCCAGGCACCCCTAGTTACATGACTTCTTACCACTTGAATCATTTAAGACTTATCAGTAGTGTGTCCCTGTTTTTAGGAGGTGTTCACCCAAGCTTCCAATCTTTTAGATTAGAAAACTTAGAATTATTTTTGACCCCTCCCTATTTTTTTTATAAAGTTATAGATTTTCTACCTTAAAAAAATCCAAAAGTAGTGCTTTATATATTCAGTAGTCCTGTTTGACATAAGGTTCACTAAATCGTGGGAACATTTGTTCTCTCAACTTAAACTGGGATACTCTAGTGACATGAAAGAGTTAATTCATCTCCCAGCATGTGCAGGCACAATTAATCTACGTGCTTATGGCTAATCAGTTATTAACTGCCACTGAAGTCACGGGGTATACTTACAAGTTAAAGAATCAATTAATCTCAAAAATAATCACAGCAGAGGCATGTTTTCCACAGGGCTTTATTCTACCACTTGGTCCAATTTTTCTGTCTTTAATCTTTGAATTAAACCAAATGAATCTGAAAACCCAGATGGCAAAGACACTAAATACCGTACTGGATGTCATCTTCCCCTCTGGGAAGTTCTAGAAATCTTAAGAATCTTATGTAGAAAAAAAAATTGTACTATGTTTTCTCAAGGAATATAACCCCTCAATACTCTTGGAGGCACTAAAACAAGTATATTATTTCTCAGTTTATGGGTAAGAATTTATGTTACTATTATAACTATAGGATGACTGTACAGAACAATAAATAATGGTAACTAACCTGAATAAATTCAGTTGTCTTGAAGCTATACAACAAATAAACTTATTAACGAATGCTTAGATGAAATTAATAATCAAGCACGAGGTACTTCATTATAAACAAAGCATCAATATCAATGATTTGCAGCACGTTCTGCAGATAGCAACACAAACGCACCGTTTTCTTAGATAAATCTATGAGAAATTTTGTACAAGTATTGATGACAAGAAAAGTTTAAAGCTTTCTCTACATAGTGTTTTCTGTACAATGACAAATTTTATCTGATAACCCATAAAAGAAAACAGACAAAAAATGAGTACTTGACACCAAATTCTCAAAATGGGACATTCATAAGAGCAAAGCTATCTATAATATTTAGGCTCATTCTGGTCTGAAATTTTGTTCTTACAGATCTACTTACACAGATTATACTGCATCTTCTGCAATTTTTAAATTTTAGTAAGTTTATTTTAATTTCAGTATAGTTAACATACAGTGCTATATTAGTTTCAAGTGTGCAGTATAGTGATTCAGTAATCCTAAACATTGCTCAATGTTCGTCATGATTAAGTGTACGTTTTAATCCCCTTCACCTATTTCATCCATCTCCTTACCCACAATCCCTTCAGGAACTACCAGTTTGTTCCCTACAGTCAAAAATCTGTTTCTTGGTTTGTCTTTCTCTTTTTCCTTTGTTAATTTGTTTCATTTCTTAAATTCCACATGAGTGAGATCATATGGTATTTGTCTTTCTTCGACTGACTTATTTCGCTTACCATGATTATTTCTAGCTCCACCCATGTTGCAAATGGCACAATTTCATTCTCTTTTATGGCTAATATTCCTCTGTGTGTGTGTGTGTGTGTGTGTGTGTGTGTGTGTGTTTAACTTCTTCTTTATCCATTCAATTATTGATGGATACATGGGCTGCTTCCATAATTTAACTATAGTAAATAATGCTGTAATAAACATAGGGGTGCATGTATTCTTTTGAATTAGTGCTTTTATATTTTTTGAGTAAACACTCAGTAGTGTGCTGCTGTATCATAAGGTAGTTCTATTTTTAAATTTTTGAGGAACCTCCATACTGTTTTCTACAATGACTACACCAGTGCACTCCTACCAACAGTGCATGAGGTTCCTTTTTCTGCACATCCTTGCCAACACTTGTTGTGTCTTGTGTTTTTTATTTTAGCCATTCTAATGGGTGTGAGGTGATATCTCATTGTAGTTTTGATTTAGCATTTCTGTGATGATGAGTGATGCTGAGCAACTTTTCATGTGTCTTTTGGCCATCTCTATTTCTTCTTTGGAGAAATGTCTGCTCATGTCTTCTCATTTTTAATTGGATTATTTGTTTTGGGCGTGTTGAGCTGTACCACTTCTTTATATATTTTGGATACTAACCCTTTATCAAATACATCATTTGCAAATATCTTCTCACATTCAGTAGGTTGCCTCTTAGTTTTGTTCAATGTTTCCTTCACTGTGCAGAAACTTTTTATTTTAATGTAGTCCCAATAGTTTATTTTTTTCTTTCTCTTGCCTCAGCAGACTTATATATAGAAAAAGGTTGCTATGGCCAATGTCAAAGAAATTACTGCCTGTGCTCTCTTCTTGGATTTTTATGATTTCAAGTCTCACATTTAGATCTCTAATCCATTTGGAGTTTATTTTTGGGTAGGTATAAGAAAGTGGTCCAGTTTCATTCTTTTGCATATAGCTGATCAGTTTTCCCAAAACCATTTGTGGAAGATAACAGTTTTTCCAATTGCATATTTTTATCTCCTTTGTCAAAGATTAACTGACCATATAATTGTGGGTTTGCTTCTGGGCTTTCTATCCTGTTCCATTGACCTATGTTTCCGTTTTTCTGACAGTACCATACTGTTTTTATTACTATAGCTTTGTATTACACCTTGAAATCTGGAATTTTTATTCCTCCAGCTTTGTCTTTCTTTTTCAAGATTGTTTTGGCTATCTGGGATCTTTTATGGCTCCATACAAATTTTAGGATTATTTTATCTAGTTCTGTGAAAAATGATGTTGGTATTTTGATAGGGATTGCATTAAATTTGTAGACTGCTTTGGGTAGTATGGACATTTTAACAATATTTGTTCTTCCAATTCATGGGATATCTTTCCATTTGTGTCATCTTAAATTTCTTTCATTAATGTTTTATGGTTTTCAGAGTATGGGTCTTTCAGTTCCTTTGTTAAGTTTATTCCCAGGTATTTTATTATTTTTGGTGGAACTGTAAATGTCTTTGCTTTCTAATGTCTCCGTTGCTTCATTATTAGTGTATAAAAATGCAATGGATTTCTGCACACTGATTTTTATATTCTGTAACGTTACTGAATTCATTTATCAGTTCTTGTGTGTGTGTGTGTGTGTGTGTGTGTGTGTGTGTAGTCTTTAGGGTTTTCTATATACAGTGTTATTTCATCTCCAAATAGTGAAAGTTTTACTTCTTCCCTATCAATTTGAATGCATTTTATTCCTTTTTCTTGTCTAATTGCTGTGGTTAGGACTTCCAGTACTATGTTGAATAGAACTGGTAAGAGTGGACTACCTTGTCTTGTTCCTGATCTCAGGGAGAAAGCACTCAGCTTTTCACCATAGAGTATAACGTTAGCTGTAGGTTTTTCATATATGGCCTTTATTATGTTGACATATGTTCCCTCTAAACCTACTTTGTTGAGGTTTGTATCATTAACGGATGTTGTACTTTGTTAAATGTTTTTTTCTGCATCTATTGATATGATCACGTGGTTCTTCTTTCTCTTTTCAATGTGATGTATCACCTTGATTAATTTGCAAACATTGAACTACTCTTACATCCCAGGAATAAATCCCACTTGATTGTGGTGAATGATTTTTTTAATGTATTGGATTTGGTTTGCTAATATTTTATTGAGGATTTTGCATCTATGTTCATCAGAGATATTGACCTGTAGTACTCTCTTCTTGTAATGTTTTTATCTGGATTTGGTATTAGGGTAATGCATGCCTCATAGAATGATTTTGGAAGTTCTCCTTCCTCTTCTATTTTTTGTAATAGTTTGAGAAGAATAGGTACTAACTCATTTAAATGATTGATAGAATGCACCTGTGAAGCTCTGCTCCTGGACTTCTGATTGTTGGGAGTTTTTGATTACTGATTCAATTTCATTACTGGTAATTGGTTCATTCAAATTTTCTATTTCTTCCTGATTCAGTTTTGGGAGGTTATGTTTCTAGGAATTTATCCATTTAAGTTGTCCAATTTGTTGCCATCTAATTTTTCATAATATTCTCTTATAATCCTTTGTATTTTTGTGGTGCCAGTTTTATTTCTCCTCTTTCATTTCTGACTTTGTTTGAGTCCTTTTTTTTTTTATGAGTCCATCTAAAGGCTTATCAATTTTGTTGATATTTTCAAAGAACCAGCTCCTGGTTTTACTGTTCCGTTCTACTGGGTTTTTTGTTTTGTTTTGTTTTTTATATCATGTATTTCTGCTCTAATCTTTATTATTTCCTTCCTTCTGTTAGTTTGGGCTTTTTGTTTGTTTTGTAGCTCCATTAGGTGTAAAGTTACATAGTTTTTTTGAGATTTTTCTTGCTTCTTGAGATAAGATTATATTGCTATAAACTTCCCTCTTAGAACAGCTTTTGCAGCATCCCAAAGATTTTGGACTGTTGTGTTTTCACTTTTCATTTGTATCAGTGTATTTTTTTATTTCCTCTTTGATTTCTTGGTTGACTCCTTCATTGTTTAGTGGTATGTTATTGTGCTTCCATGTATTCGTGCTCTTTCCAGATTTTGTAGTTGATTTCTAGCTTCATAGTGTTGTAGTCAGAAAAGATGCATGGAATGACTTCAATCTTTTTTTAAATTTGTTAAGACTAATTTTGTGGCCTAATATGTGATCTATTTTGCAGAACGTTCACTGTGTACCTGAAAAGAATGTGTGTTCTGTTGTTTTAGGATGGAATGTTCTAAATATATCTGTTAAATCCATCTGGTCTAATGTGTCATTCAAAGCCACTGTTTCCTTGCTGGTTTTCTGTTTGCATGATCTACCTACTTATGTTAAGTGGAGTGTTAAAGTCTCCTACAATTATTGTATTATGGATCACTTCCTTTATGTTTGTTATTAACTACTTTAAGTGTTTGGTTGCTCTCATGTTGGGTGCATAAATATTTATAATTGTTATATCTTCTTGTTCAATTGTGCCTTCATGATTATACAGTGCCTTCTTTGTCTCTCGTTAGTCTTTCTTTTAAATACTTTGCCCCATATAAAAATTGCTATCCTGGCTTTCTTTTCACATCCATTTGCATGATCAATGTTTTTCCAACCCTTCATTTTCAATCTGCATGTGTCTTTAGATCTGAAATGAGGCTCTTGTAGGAGGTACATAGATGGGTCTTGTTTGTTTGTTTGTTTGTTTTTATCCATTTTGTCACCCTATGTCTTTTGACTGGAGTGTTTAGTCCATTTACATTCAAAGTAATTATTGATAGGTATGTATTTATTGCCAATTTGTTACTAGTTTTATGGTTGTTTTTGGTTTCTTTATTCCTTTCTTCTCTTGCTCTCTTTTCTCATAATTCGTTGGCTTTCTTTGGTGATATACTTGGATTCCTTTATCATTATTTTCTGCATACCTATTACTGGTTTTTGGTTTGGGATTACCATTCAGTTTCTATGCAACATCTTCTGTATACAAGTCTATATGAAATTGATAGTCGCTTAAGTTTGAACCCATTTGTTACTCCTCTCCCTCCTACATTTTAGATATATACTGTCCTACTTTATATCCTTTTATTTTGTGAGTCTTTTCACTGATTTTTATAGATATACTTAGTTTTACTGCTTTTCTGCTTCCTAATTTCCCTACTCTTGCTTATGGTCTTTCCTTTCCACTCAGAGTCCTGTGTAACATTTCTTGCAGGGCCAGTTTAGTGGTTATGAATTCCTTTAATGTTATCTGGGAAACTATCCTTCTATTCTGAATAATAGCCTTGCTGGATAGAATATTCTTGGTCACAAATTGTTTCCTTTCAGCACTTTGAATTTATCATGCCACTCTCTTCTGGCCTGAAAAGTTTCTGCCGAAAAATTAACTGATAGCCTTATGGGGTTTTCCTTGTATGTACATGCTTCTTTTCTCTTGCTGCTTTTAAAATTCTCTATCACTACTTTTTGCCATCTTAATTATTATGTGTCTTAGTGTAGACCTACTTGGATTAATTTTATCAGAGGATCTCTGTGCCCCCTGGATCTGGATTTGCTTCCTTCCCCGGATTGAGAAAGTCTTACGTTATTATTTCTTCAAATAAATTTTCCACCCCCTTGTCTTTCCAAATATTCTAGAACTTTTTCCCTAGTCCATATATATAATTAAAATATTTTCTATTTTATAATTTATCTGCACATTTTAAGTTTACATCAGTAATTTTATTTTTTAGAACATTTCCTAGAAATTGAAGACAATCTAAAAAACAATAGTGCAAACAAGCATAAATATTTAGATCATAATTTTAACTGAAATTATTTTAGATTTCTCTTTTTTTCATTTAGGCAAAATTTAAATTGAATATTCTTGATTTGAGTAGTTTCTTCTCTACTTCTTATTTAGAGATTTGTTTTTAAATTAGGAAGGGCTGTAAAAATGTATTAAATGCTTTTTAAACATCTATTGGTAATGTGCTTATACATTTTTAGATAATGAGACATCTTTGTATTCCTTTAATAGATTTTTTTTGGTAATATTTATTGTACTTTTATTCTACTGGTTAATTTATTTGTTAAATTTTATCCAAAATTTTTGCATTCACTCTGCCATAAAAAATCATCTATAATTCTCTCTTTCTTTTGTTCATTGGAGCAAAAGAAATCTATATTGGATAGCTAATTTAACTTCATGATTATAAAAAAATATCTCTAGTTAATGAATATGGTTTTGTATTCTAAGTATGTTTTTCAATAAGTTGTACTATCTATGCTAACAAAATCATTAATGCTAATATAAGTCTAATGTCTACGGAAAACAAAATCCTAATATATAGCATTATATAATTTTGTTTTTCTCCATTATTTAGATTTTCAGGAATTGAGTCTGAAAATGTACACTTTAATAATAAATTAAAATTTTAATTATAATTTAGTGAATTGTGTGGAAAATTTCATAAATATATTTTCCATATGACAGTATATTTTGCATAAACTAACAAGATAAATAGTCCAGATAGCATTGTTGTCCCTAAAGACAGATATTCAGATATTTATAAGCCAAATTAATGAAGAAGTACCTCAATTCACCAAGCCTATATAAAGGGGACGGGTGTGTCTAAGTTGAAATTTTATACTCTTTTGGTAAAAAATATTTGCAAATAATAATGAATACTGACGAAATATTATGAACTCTTTCCTTAAACACATTTCCCCCCTTAACAGCCATCTATTATACATAATAGAAAAATAAGGAAAAGTACAAGAAAGGAAGTAAAAATAAATCCATTGCTTTGAATTGGGAGTTATTAATGCAAAGATTAGGAACTATGGAGGGTCCATTCCCCGGGCATGTGACAGAGGTAGCAACAACAATATTGAGTTTCCTGGGCAGGAGGGGTAACTGTGCTAGTGACAGCATCCTGCGTTGAAGGAACAACAGCAGGACATGTTATGAAATTCAGTGTACTGTAGCCACAGAAATGGCAGACCTGATTCGTGGAGGGACTGGGGGCTGGGCTGCTCCATGTTGTTTAACCTTATTTGTCCCTGATTGCTTTCTAAATCTCATTCTGGAGACTGAAAACAAACCTACAAAATTTAATTTTATTCATTCATTCATTTAGTTAAAGTTAGCCAGTTAGAAGAGTTGAACTTTGTTCTTTGCCTCCTCCCTTCTACCCTCATAGCTACAGGGGCTCATCTTTTCAGGGTTATAGACATGACGATGATTGGAGAAGTGGTAAGAGAAAATGGGGCCTTGTCTTTTGTAGATGGAAGAAGTCTGCAGATCTTAGGGTAGAACTACTGAAGTCCCCCTCATTGACTAGAGGAAAGAAAGAAGCATAAACTTCTTATCCACCTGTAGGAACAATGAAGCACTAGCAATTAAAAAAAAAAAAAAAATCCCTGTCTTCGATCCCTAGGTTCCAATCTCAACTGCTTATACCACTGAGGTGGGGAATTTTCCCCACCATCAGCATAGACGGTCTACCAATTCACTTTGCCAAAGGTACCTGGCGACTTCAAGGCTGATATCAGCCTTTAGGTCTCTGCCAAAACTGATGGACAAAGAGACAATGCAAAGGAGCATTCTGTTACTTTTGCAACTATGAGCCCTCACACAGAGCTTTGTGGCCTTCTGATAAACTTTTTCCCCAAACCGAGCCCCTTATTTACTGATAGGCACAATAAAAACACACATTTTTATCCTAGTTGATTTCATATCTAAGAATAGTGTTGGTGGCTAAATATCAAGACGGCTCCATTTTTGTAGGTCAGTATACACCTTCTGCTTTAAGTCTTGATTTCTTCAGTTTTATAAGCAGCTCTGCTTACTATTTTAATCTTTAATCTATCCTTACATACATTTTAGAAAGATGTAATCCAATGATAGCTAACATGTATATAGTATACTTAGCTCATCATTCCAAAAATATGTATTTCTAGATATTTAATTATTCATTTATTCATCTTCTCATAGGAAAAACAATGCACATTTTCCTTTTTTTTTTTTAACAACACCAGTTATTTCTTCCATGATACAAGCATCAGCATCTCCTGGTATTGAGCAAGACAGCTTCAGTAGCACATTGTAAAACAACGGGTCATTAGAATTGAAGAACGATACCTCAAGATGAGAAATAACTGAGAGGAACCTGTACCTGTTCCAGATGACAAAGCCTGAAGGAGCAAACACTTGGAACAAATCATTATTTAAAAAAAAAAAAGAAAGAAAGAAAGGAAAAAGAAAAAGCAAAATTATGAACCAGCTTGAGAAAAACCTCACCTGAGGTAAAGAATGTTTTCAACACAAGTCCGGTGCTGACCTGATGGTACAAATAAATAAATAAAATAACTAGCTTTGTACCTCCCACTGATAGCAAATGCTCCTCATTCTAATTATTAATTTAAAAACTAATCAACAGGGGCTCCACACAGGCAGACAAGACAATTTGTGTCTAGAATATATCAGGCAATCAAGTAAGTATCCAGCATATTGGATTCTGCTTATAGCTGCAAATCCTAACAGTCTGGACTTAGCTTTCTGAAAATTGGGAGAAATTAACAATACTCTCAAATGTAGTCCCTGACCAGTCACTATTGGCAAGCTCTAATTGTGAGAAGCCACCCCCTATTATTTCTGAAGTTGATACCTATTTAAAAAGAAACTGGATGAAACCAATTCTAATTAAAGTTGAGTAAGAATCAATTTAACTTGCTCATTACAAAGAGAACTGGGTAATCACCCAGATCTCTGCTTTGGTCTTTACTAATAATATTACAATTTAAGGCAAGGGACTTAACCTTTCTCTGCACCCAAGTCTTCTTTTTACCTATTCTCTGCTGTGGGAAGCACCTTTCAGCCAGCTGATTGTGAAAAGCAGGAAGGACTTTTTGGCTGAGAAGAGATGGGGAAGAGCCCTGGAGGTTTAACAGGAGGAGAAAATCCACAGTAGTGGGCATTCTTCTCCCAAGAGACAAAGAAGTAGAAACACAAAAGGGGCAAGAATAGCAGAACGGAGGTTATTTACAAGCTACTGGCGGTGCTGTGATTGAGTCACACATCTCTGGGACATCAGATTAGAGGTGCTAAAACATTTTCTAACCACATATGTAAGCATCTCAGGGAGTTATTGGAAATATTTAGGAAGATGCATGGTTGTATCTATTTTTTATTGCATATTTCAATTAGACAAAATGTACAACTCCAGTGGATTTAGCCACGTGTGTTGTTTGCAAATAAGTATCTCTACTATTTCTCTATTCTCGACTGACCATCCTCAGTATATTAGATATCTGTAAGATATTAGATATCTGTAAGACCTGTGCATCTGTAACTTCCCTGGATGCCGTGGGATTAGCTCTACATTTATTTAATTGACAATTGTCTTTCTTTCTTTGCCATTTCTGTTTGCTTTTCCTTTTATGGGATTTCTAAGACAACTGTTTTTTGTTTGTTTATTTGTTTTTTCAAACAGACTAATAGCAACCCTTTGCCACTTAAACAAAAAAAGATATAGTAATGTCCATCAAAATAATGGAAATTTCAGGAAAAATATCATAACTATCAGAGTTGTTACCAGATTAAGTGTGACTTCACAATGTCCATGTCCTGCTTCATGCCATCCCCCTTCTTTTATCTGTTGTGTGGCTCTCTATGGATCCACCATTCACATTTCCCAAAACATACAAGAAAAGGAAGTAAGGTATGTTCTCCTGTTGGAAATGATAAAAGAATCTAAGTTTGGTGGTCATGAGGACTCAAATAATTAATTGTGGTCATATTGTTTCTGCCAAACCAGAGGCTGTCAATCAAATGATGGTCACTTATTTATGAATTAGTGAGGAGGGGTGGGATCTCTCCATACTAGTTTACATATAATTCCTAGCAAGGAAATAATAACAAAGTCAGCTATTGGCAGGACTTCAAGCCAAAGGAAAAAAATCAGAAAATTGAAATTTTCACTTTCAACACTGAGTGATAATCAGATATAGAAGGGAGGGCCTGAAGTTACCAAAAAATAAAGGGTTTTTTTTCTTCATTTGTTTATCTAAGGAAAACAATCACATTTCTTTTTCCCTTTTTTAAAGCTATTTCACAATATTGCTTTGGACTAGAAATCAAGGTCATGATTCTGCTTATAAGGCAAGGTGGACAAACGCAAAGGTCTGAGAATGAAACTGTCAGGCTTATGGATACATCCGTGTGTGTGTGGATGTTCCCGGTATGTGAAGAAAGTCTTACAGTCTATCCATTATTTATATTAGAGAAAAATCCCATCATAAAAGCTTAACATCTTGATCATAATTAAGTTCCCATTTAACTTTCAATAGCTTTTCAACTCCATATGATTTTTCATCCTTTCCTTGTCATAACTGGGGTAAAATGCTGCCAAATTAATACACAACTTTTTAGATCCTTTTAAGTTCAGTATGCCACTCAACTGGTATAAGCTATGCTCTTCTTTTGCTTCCCCTCTTTCCCCAAAACTACATGTATTCTCATTTGGTAATTAATAAAAAAATTATTAATTAAAATTACTACTAAAAATAATTTTTAAAATAACATTATATTATATAGTTCAGAATATACTGCAACTAAATAGCATGTACTGAAGTCTAGAAAAGAATATGTTTAATAAATGTATGTGCTAAATTTTATAGTCTAATATTAAGCTATCGACCAAGTTCAATTTTAAGGAACTGCCTCAAACTCAAATTAATTCACCTTAAATTATATTTATACATTAAATTTAAGAAGCTGGAATCTCACAGCGAAGTAATAAAATGCTAATAAAGCTAATGGAAGAAATTCTGCCTTCAAGACACTAATTCAATGAAAGTTACATGTACCTAAGGACAGTTTCCCTTTGACTGAGAACCGCTTCACCTAAACTATTTCAGTCTGTTAAACCTCAGCAACATTAAGACCTAACTGATGTTTATGGATAGAAGTAAAATAACATGAGACCTAACACTAGTCTTTTACTGTCTTTTTAGTTACAAAACAATTGGTCTGATTTTTGGCTTATTCAGAGGCATACAAAAGGAGGGTTAATTAATTAAGTTTATGTATTTATTTAGTCTGTCTATCCTGGGTATTAACATTCTCCTTCCAAATGGGCATGGTAGGATGACAGGGAACAACTTAAAAGCTAGATTGCTAGCTAGCTAGCTAGCTAGATAGATAGATAAAAATAAAAGCTCTAAAGTTTGCTTTATTTACATATTTCAAAATGGCCATGCAGAGTATATTGAAGCTCAGCTTACAACTTCAACAATACGACCAAGAATAACTCATAACAACTTAAATTTAACAACTAGTTTCCTTTCAGAACATTTTCTTCCATTCTTTGCTCCTAAAACACCCACAGACATTTATATAGTTACAATCAAAGTGCATCTACAATTTTTAAAATTTATTCTGTTGTCTTCATTTGCCTATAAATATTAATAAAAAGATTCACATTCATTGGTAACCAACAGTTTTTGCTAAGGACTTCCAAAGATTACCAACGTTGAGATAAACTAATACCTAGATACATGAACAAAAAGTTTATTAAGATGTGAACTATGGATTTAATTAGGAAAAAAGTAAGTATAATCTAATTTTAAGAATTAATATACGTTATATTTACTAATAAAACAAAATGAGTCTTTCTACTTGACAGGATGAAATGACAACAATTATAATAGATAAGATTTTCTAGTTATTGAATCCAAACATTTCTACAGCATTGCCCCTCAACTTAAGTAGATTCTTTCTTTATTAAAGAACTTATTAAAATGATGATTTTCTATGAAATATTAATAATTATAAATCAAATATATTAAGTGATAAAGTCATCTAGAAATTAAAAGAAATAACTTATGTATATTACAGAACCACCCTCCCCCCTTCTCCACATTCATAGTGCTCTTGTCAGGCCAAGGCAATTAAGTGTATTATTAAATAAATATCAAATGGTAGATAAATATAATAATACTTCACTTATCCTGAGTTAATTTGTCTATACTTTCAACCACCAGAGCAAACCCTAGCGTGCATGCATAAAGATGAAGTGCACTTGACCAGACAGAAAGAAATGCATACCCTTTACTCATAGGGTGCAACGCCTTTACTTTGTCCTCCAACTCTCCTACAAGCTTTTAGATACAATCATAATTGCTTCTTGGCTTATTTGCTAAATCTCAGTTAATAGAAGTAAATTAGGAGAGGAAAAATGACAGCAATGGCAGTAAGAAATGGTATTTAAAAACACTGACAGTGAAGAAAGAAATCATAAACCGTAACAAATAATACTAAATTATTTGCTATCATTTATCAGAATCTACTATGTGCCAGGCACTGTATAGGCATTTGACGTTTCATCCAATTTTTACAAGAGTACTTTAGGGAGGCACAATCATTGCCAGTTTACAGATGGGAAACTACCCAGTTATAGTTTCCTAGAGATGTTGAGTGACCTGACAAAGATAGCAGAACAATGATTCAAGAACAAGTCTACTAACTTGAAAGTTCTTTTTCCAAGAATGAAAAACTGGAACACTTCGGATACTTTGCTTAGAGGGATAAACTCTAGATACTTTATACTTCATTAGGATTTCAATGCATTATTATGAATTTGTACAATACACTGGATACAGTTATCACATTTGTTTAAGATGGCAAATGGATAAAACACCCAATACAGTTTCTCATAAAAATTTGACAAGTTTATATAAGTTGCATATTTCTATAGATTAATCTGAAAATAAAATTTTGTTCTGTTGATTTTTATCCTTCTAGAAGACAGGTGAATAAACGGATGTGATTTTTAAACTACAATGACTCTGTAAGTGTTTTGCTTTGAGATTCTTCATGTATCTTTAAATTAAAATATCAAAAGATGTGATGGTTTGACACATAATATATATTGGCTTAATATATGTAGCTTAATTTACATCTTCATATAAGAATCTAAAGTCATATACTTCTCATAAGCCATTGGCTCACAACCCCTGCATAGTTAAAGCAATTTCTTAAGAGATCATAACTTATTAGAGAATTTCTCATTTTTATAAAAATATGGTTTTCATAATCTTAAAAGTCATACTCTCTTAAGAGATTGTGAAAAAGTACTAGAGCTTTAAATATGAAATGTGCAATAAAAGAACTCTAACAGTACAAAACCATTTTTTCTTTACTTCAATAATACTATGGCCCAAAGCATAATGATTATGTTATAAATCCTTTTAATTTAAAACCCTAGAAAAAATAAATGAAAATAAAAATTATATCAAATAACATCACATTGCTTTCATTGAAATAACTGAGGAAATCTTTGGGTTTGACTGGAAAAAAAATTAGTAATTATCTTATGTTTTCGGCCTAAGCCAAAGGTCAGTTTACATGGATAGTATTACTACCTCTCTAGAATTTTCTTCCAGTGTTCATTATTGACAAATGATACAGAACAAAGTAAGTGATTTCCTATTGTTCAAAGGGATATAACTTCTTCAGTGACAATATTTATTACAGATAGGTGTTGTAATTATTTCAGAATCTATTTTCTTTCAGAAATGTTATGTCAACTTAACGATATATGAATATCTTTTTAAGACCTGCTTTACTAATTCTCTGTTTGGGAATTGTTTAGGAAGAAGACTTAACAGAAATGCTTAGAAAATTAACTACAAAAGTACATGCTAAAATTTTATCATAACCAATTCTGCCCCATGGCTAATAGTGTCAAAAGAGGACTCCCCTTGGAATGCATCTCGGAGATACACTGCTTAAGACGCACATTGAGGGGAGAGGGTGTTACAGACTCTGTCATCTAAAAACAGCCCTATGAATAGCTCCACTTTGATTGAAAGAAGCTTTAAAAAGATATTAAATAGTATTAAAATTCATTACAAAACCACTACAGATTTTAAAGTAACTAGCAGGACAGTGTCATTTTCTGCTTTAACATAGGAAATGCACATTTGGCAACCTATCAAATTTTGAGGCCTTCTTTAGAGCTATTATTTCATTTCTTAAAAAAAAAAGACCATTTTCAAAAGCATCTCTACTTGGTCGGGAGCCATCAGACTGACACCAAACTTTTTTCACTATTCATAGTGAATATTTAAGCCTGGGACGATGCCAGTAAAGCTTTGACTATATCGTCTTCTATTTCTAACTTTGGGATCTTGGACCATGTCTTCTCCCTATTCTCAAATTTTACCAAATGCATTGTTCAGTTAATTCATTTACTCTATGAAAGTGTTTCCTGTCTGCCATTTGTGGACCAGATTTTGAGCTCAGTACAGAAATATAAAATAAGAAAATTTCTATCTTGGAGGAGCTCACAATTCAGTGAGACAGAAAATATAGAAAAATAAACGTTTTCATGTGGCGAATGCTATGGGAACTACCGGGAACAGTTATATTATAAATCTGTAATTACACGACCTATCCAAATTTGTGCAGGGACCCAGGAAGAAATAACAACAAATCCTGCGTGAAGAGGGAATACAGAGAAGGAGCGTGAGCTGAGGTTAGAAAAGTAAATAGAACCTAACCTGTTACGGAGTAAACAGCCAGCCCTCGGAGGTGTAAGAGAACATAGTACATTCAGGAAAACTACAAGGAATTCAAAGTTGTTAAAGGAACACATAGAAGTACTGGTCTTATAAGCAATGAAGATCCACCAACGCCTTTGGTAAATGATGAGTACATGTCTACATGTTATCATGTTACCTTGCTTTATAAGCAATTTTAATGTAGCACCTGCTGTGCCTGGCCTTTTGCTAGCCCATGGAGAGACAATTATGACCAAGCACAGTGACTATTCTCATGAGGAAGATGAATATTAAACAAATAATTATAAGTAATTAATAATTACAGGTGTACAATGTTGTGGGGGGTAGCCAAATGAACAGGAGGCATGAAGTTTTAATATCTAATTTAAAACATCAATACTTTCACTTATGGTTCATTTCATGGATTGCCATCACTTGAAATTTTTACAGTTTTTACTCTGTTTACATCTGCACCGTAGCTTTACAATATCTGAGGCCAACTATTCTCATTTTGTTTTCATAACCCTCTCTTTTTTTTAAAATCTGCTTATTATTCCAAGTAAACTATTTTCTTTCTGTGAAGTGAGGACATCTCCATACTACTCAGACATCTGAACCATGTTATTAATACATATCTATATTAATTCAAGTCCCATTTACATACCATTAAAGGTTTGGAGTTTTCTTTATAAAATCACATGCTGTTGTTTTTTTTGTAGTATTATTATGTTCAATTAGCGAACATATAGTACATCATTAGTTTTTGATGTAGGGCTCAATGATTCATTAGTTGCGTGTAACACCCAGTGCTCATCTCAACACGTGCCCTCCTTAATGCACGTGTTTTTTATTTTATATACTATCAGGCTACTGTGGATATATCGCATCTTTAATTTAAAAACCAATTAAAGCACAGCACTGTAGGTTCTATGGGGACACAAAGGCAGGTGAAGAATTTTAAACTAACAGTATGAAAAAAAGTTTAATTGACCAAAAAATACTTTTAAATATCTATTTAAATAAAAACAAACTAGTCATCTCTTTATTTGGGACATGATTATCTTATTCTACTCTTCATTCCTTAAACTTACTTTACTTAATCATAAATATATTCAAATCATCCTGACTTGTGGTTTTCAGCAGCAGCAGCTTACTACTTCTCATTTCAGATTCACAGATAAAAATCCATTTTAGTTGAGACTCAGTTTAAATTTTTTTCAATTATTTAATTTTCTTTCTTAACTTAGTAAATGAATATCACTCCCCTTTGTCTTTTTTTATTCTCTTTCTTTTCTCCCATTTTCAATTTTCATACTTTGCTTTGAGAATCATTATATCCATTTTCATCATATATCATGAATAGGTTCAGATGAAATAAAAATTAGAAGCATTAGTTCCAGACCCATTTTTTTCCTCTATTAAATAACTATGACATTGTAAAAAGCATCTAGCCTGTCTGAATTTTAATTTCAAAATATTTGTATTAAAAAGTTACAACTAACTGAGTTATTAGTCCTATTATATAAATCTCTCATTGTCTACATTCCCACATTTATTTTAGGGGGAACTGATCAATGTCACTTTTTCATTCAACATTCATTCAAAACAATAATTTAACACCTTAATCTATGCCAGGAATTACACCAAGCATATGTCATGGGAGAGAGGCACTTCTCATAATATTTTGATTCTTCTGTTTATCTGTGACATCAGAACAGTTCTTATCTCTTTAAATAGAGCTCTTTAAAGGATAGATTATTTTCTTTTGATTAATTTTTTTGATTGAAGCAGTTTTCATCATACAGCTTATTCAAATTTTCAAATTATTTTGATGTTATAACTATTAGGAACTGAATTATACTCCCCCAAAATTCATATGGTAAAGTCCTAACCTCCAATATGACTGTATTTGGATATAGGGCCTTTGACAAAGTTATTAAGGTTAAATGAAGTCATAAGAGTTGGGGCCCTAATCCAACAGGGCTGTTGTCTTTGTAAGTAGAGGAAAGACTATTTGAGGACACAGTGAGAAATTACCCATCTGCAGCCCAGGAAGAGAGGCCCCACCAGAAACCAATCTTGCCAGCAGCTTGAATCTTAGAATTCCAGCCTTCAGAACTCTGAGATAATAAAATTCTATGGTTTAAATCACCTAGTCTGCGGTATTGTGTCATGACAACACAGGTACGCTAAGACAGTAACCGAAGATGTGCACCTTAATGTAAAATTAAGGGAATGATTTTCATCAAAGAAGGGGTTTCCAGTTAGTTGAACAGGACACCAACACATTACAAGAACTAGAACTCCTACAGGTCATATATTCCTCTTACCTAATGAAGTTCAAAGAAAAGTCTGCACTTCTCAAACAAGTCAGACCGCTGTGTTGGGACATTTTGGTGAAATCTCTTTATTTCATCCGATATTTAAATGTGGGTGGATGTTCCTCACGTATGTTCTCACTCTTTACAGTATCTCAATTCAATTTAACTCATTCCGTGACTTTAATTTCAATCTAAATGCCGCTAATTTCTAACGCGCTGTCTTCAGCTGATGTAGCTCCAGAACTGAAATCCAGTTCAGCAAAACACGTGCCAGACAGCTACCTCTTGCTCGTCTCTGAGGATCTGTACATATACGTGTGCAAAAGTGGACTCATCGTCCCCCTTCACGTGAGCTAAGCCTTCTGTGTTCATCATTCCTGGGAACAGAATCATTACATATCGAATTTATCACATTCAACATAATCTTCATCATCCTTGATTCATCTCTCTTCAACTGCTGAATGTAATAAATTTCTAAGCCCAGTAAGGCCTAAATGTATCACAAATGTTATCTTATCAATCTCTATTGCACCTACCATATTTCGGCAAACATCATCTCTAACTTATAGATATTTCTCTCTCCAGTTTCATTCCTCCTGTCCCCGTGTCCACTCTTCGTATAGCAAGGGAGCGCTTTCTATATTCCAAATGGGACACTTACTTCAATAGCTCCCTTTTGCCCCCAAAAAATGCTTAAATGTTTTTTTCAAAGATTTTACTTATTTATTTGAGAGAGAGCACAAGCCGGGGTAGGGGCAGGGAGAGAGGCAGGAGCAGGCTCCCCGCTGATCAGGGAGCCCTTTGAGGCTCGATCCCAGAACCCTGGGATCATGACCTGAGCTGAAGGCAGATGCTTTACCAATTGAGCCACTCAGGTGCCCCAATGTTTAAATGTTTTGAATGAGGTTTATAAAATGGGTCATATTCTGCCCCAGATTACCTATTTCTCTTACCCTAATTCTTACTACTCTTTTTAGGCATGCTCAAGTTTCTTTGAATAATTCTATTGTCTTAAAATAATAATTCTAGTGTCTTAAATGGCAACAGTAAGAACTATAGCAAACTTCATAATGATAATAACTGATAGCCATATTTATTGATCACTTACTTTGGGCTAGTAATACACAAAAAGCATATGCACACAAGCATATCAAATCTCCAAAACATAATTTTGATATAGAAAATATTATCACTGGAATTTACCAGAGTCTTCAAACTCGAATGACCTCTCCAAAATAATAGTTCAGCGTTAGAATTCTAATCCAAGTCTACCAGACACTGAAGTATGAGGCCATACTGACTCCCATGCATTCTCCTGCGTCTATGCCTTACACGGTTCCCTCTACCCACAAATCTCCATCCCCTTTTTCATCCCTAACTATCACTCGATTTTTTAAGGTCTCAGACATCAGTTCGATGAACAAATCTTCCGAGATAATACCCCTCCCCAACATATCATGATTTAAATCCTCCTATTTGATTTAGGGCAAAGACACTATATTTATTATACATTCATTATACATATCCTATAGAAATAAGTTTTTAAATATATGCATCTATATACAGGTATGTATATATATAGACATGCATATATATTTATAAATGTGAAACAGAAACATTTATTAATAGATTTTAGAATAGCTTACTGTTGAAATTTCACCCTGTTTTAACATTGTTTATTTTGTTAATTTAAATTCTTCTTCAATATTCCTTAATTAAAATGTATTAGTGGTCAATATTTCCTTGAAAGCTAGTCAAGAAGTCTTTATTCAAGCATAATTGCTTTGCAGATAATAGTAGGGAAAAACAATCAAACAGCTGCAAATTAGACCTCTATTGGGATATTTTAGAACATTTTTTGTCCATGTAGTTAATTAGAAATCAGCCCATATAATGGTATAAATTTGGGTTACTTTATTAAATAGCCATGTGGTACAGATGCAGCTCTTTATTCATTCTCTCTTTCTCTTTCCCTCTGTCTCTGCTTCCGCTTGTCCCTCTCCTTCTCTCCCTTCTTCTTTCTCCTTCTCTCCCTCCCTCCTTCACAAGTTGCTGCAATTTTTCTAAATATAAGAATAGCAAAATTTGCATTTTCAAAGGAAGTTTAGTTAATATCAATATGAGCTTTGCAGAACAAAGATCATTCTATGACAGTATCCTCCTACTTCTTTAAAAATACCATTAATTAGACCAGACTCAAGGTAAAAGACATGTTTTACAGAAACTAGAACATGATGTTCTCTGTTTAATTCTCAGTACTAACACCACTATATAAAAGTTTAAAATTATATCAATGGACCTACAGCACATAGAAGATTGAACTGCAGAGTTCGAGATATCTGAAACCCATGCATTATGAAAAGAACAGGGATACTGATTAATGTTTAATGTAGAAAGTTAAATATGTATGCCAAAATTTAGGTTTAGCCATTAAAATATAAAAATAGAACCGTCATTTTAAAATATGTTAAAAGTAGGGGCGCCTGGGTGGCACAGCGGTTAAGCGTCTGCCTTCGGCTCAGGGCGTGATCCCGGCGTTGTGGGATCGAGCCCCACATCAGGCTCCTCAGCTATGAGCCTGCTTCTTCCTCTCCCACTCCCCCTGCTTGTGTTCCCTCTCTCGCTGGCTGTCTCTATCTCTGTCAAATAAATACATAAAATCTTTAAAAAATATACATTAAAAGTAAAACTAGGACAATCAAATATAGGATATGAAAAAATAAAATGAAGCAAAGAAACTATAAAACAGAAATTAATGAATGATATGTTAGAAATATGTCAAATATAAGTTAATCACACTAATGTAACTTGACAATAAAAGACAAGTATATGCCTTTCAAAATAACTGATATGCTCTTTACTAAGACATACACAACCATGTTAACACAATGTTACAAAGTATTTGAGTAAAAAAGGTGAATGAGAAAAGATAAATATTAACCAGATTTTGGCAGCACTATTAATATCAGTAAAATAAGGCAAAAATATTAACAAAGTGCGTCATTACTTTATAATACAGAATAATTTTTAGGAAAACAATGGAGATTTATATGTTAGTGTTCTTAAGCACATTACATTCATTATCCTCACTAATCCGCAAAACACTCTATGATTTGGGTATGATTAATATTCCCATTTTGCAGATAATGCAGCTGAAGTAGAGAAAAGTTAAACTATGATTACACACCACTGTGTGATGGAGATTCTCTCTCTCTCTCTCTCTCTCTTTCTCAATATTTATCCAAAAGCATTGAAATCAGGATTTCAAAAGGATGTTAGCACTTCAAAGTTCGGTGCAGGATTATTCACAATAGCCAAGATATGGATATAACTGAAATTCCATCAACAGATGAATAAAGAAAATACGGTACACACATATAATTGAGTATCATTCAGCCTTAAAAAAAAAAATCTTGCCATATGCGACAACATGGATGAACACTGAGGACATATGCTAAGTGAAACAAGCCAGTCACAGAAGGACAAATACTACAGAATTTCACTTATGTGGGGTTTGTAAGATATTCAAATCATAGTATCAGAGAGTGGAATGGCAGTTGCGGGGGGCGAAGGGTAAGAGGAAATCAAAACTGCTAGTCAAAGGGTATAAAGTCTCAGGGTGCCTGGGTGGCTCAGTCACTTAAGCATCGACTCTCTTTTTTTTTTTTTTTTTTTTTTAAGATTTTATTTACTTATTTGAGAGAGAGAGCACAAGCTGAGGGAGCTGCAGGCAGAGGGAGAAGCAGGCTCCCTTCTGAGCAAGGAGCCCAATGCCGGACTCAATCCCAGGAACCTGGGATCATGACCTGAGAACCAACTGAGCCAGCCAGGCGTCCCAAGCATCAGACTCTTGATCTCAGCTCAGGTCTTGATCTCAGGGTTGAGAGTTCAAGCCCCGCGTTAACAAAAAAGGAGGGGGGAGACATGCTATACAACATTGTTCTTACAATTAACAATATTGTATTATACACTTAAAAATTAAGACGCTGGATCCCATACGAAGTGCTTTTACCACAATAAAATAAAATAAAATAAAATAAAATAAAATAAAATAAAAATAAAGCCTGTAATTCTCCTCGAAGCACTATGTATGAGCTTGTCCACATTGTCCAGGAATAGGTAAAGTAATGATTTTCATCTGGTTTACCTGGTCACACAACTTGACTAAGATCCCATGCACATATTTTGGTTGGTTCATAATCTGAAGAGAAGTACGTTTTGTGCAACCAAGGAATTACCTTGGGGGAAAGCACTTGACTGTTTTCCATCTCTTTCCGGTAGGCTGTGCATGCTTTATCCTATTGTGTCATATTCTCCACAGTTATGAAAACATTGTAGAAACTTGTGAGTCCCTTTAATTATGTGATCCTAACCAATCACGACAAAATTTCACCCGACATCATACAAAATACAGATCCTTAATATTAAAGCCCTAAAAATAGAAACCAAAATTTTAAAGCCTTCAGAAAATATACAGAATACGGAATACTATTTTATGAGGTCAGGGTAGAGAAAAATATCTTTTAAGTGAGTATAAAATTCACAAACTCTAAAAAAAAATATTGGTCAAGTTAACTTTGTGAAAAATATTTTAAGTCTATAAATCCAAAGACTGAGAAAAGATACTTGTAATACATATAAAATGAGTAATGTCAAGAGAATATTAGGTGCTTCTTGAACAACAACAACAGACTAAAAAAATCATTGGGAAATTGTAGGGAAGGCAGATTTACAGAAAAGGAGGCCTGACTGTTATTAAATGTGAAAAATATCTGTGTCCTTACAGTAATTAAAAATATCAAATAAAAATTATAAAATCCCATTTTGAGTTCTTTGATCTTTTGATTGGCAAAAAGAAAATTGACAAAAAAATTAGATCTTTCTGACTGGCAAAAATACCAACTGTTGATAAAGACATTGGAAACAAAAACTCTAATGGACTTCTTATCAGAGTAAAAATTGACACAACCACTTTGAAGAGCATTTTGGCAATACGGAGTAAAGCTGAAGAAGGACTTCAAGAGTGAATTACTTCAAGTAATTCTGCTTCCCAATGAATACATTAAGAAAAATTTTGCAGACGTATACACAGATATGTACATATAGATTCCGTTATTTCCTGGTAGAAAATTAGGTAAGAAGTTTTAGCATCATTATTCATTCACTAGACTATTATACTGCAATTTGATGAATGAGCTAAATCTTCATGTATTAACTTGGACAACACAAAAAGTATATGTGGAATAAAAAAATAAAGTTGCAAAAGGATACAGTTTCATAATATATCTGTAACTATTAAAATACAAAATACCATATGTAATTTGTGCACACAAACACAGGTAACATATGCATCAAAACACAGACAACAAAAACAAAAATTTTGTCTCATTGATAGTCTGAATGCCATTTGACCAATGCAATAAATTTTAATAAAATTGTTTAATTATAATTATTAATTAGAAATTTAAATCTAATATCACTAGATATTGCAGATACATAGGTACTGATATCCCAGAGGGTTGGAGAATGGATTTTTATAGAAATATAACTATTTGCTTGAAAACCAATACATAAACTACTTTCAAATTATTGGAAAATCACACATTCTTGACTTCTAACTAATAATAAAAGCTAACATTTATAGGAGGTTTCCTATAGGCTAATTACTTTTCTATGAGCTTTACAAATACTAACTCACATAATACTGAGAGAAATACTATGAGGCACCCAAGGATTACAAGTGAGGGAACAGACCTGGAGCATTTCGGAAATTTCTCCAGGTTGCATAACTATTAAGTGACTGAGCTGAAATTCAGATCCAGACAGTCTAGTTCATTCTGTCAACCATAAATCTACTGAGCCTCAACGTGCCTTAAACACAAGTTGACTTTTGTCACTGCGTCCTCTAGTCACTCAAATAACTCAGAATTTATAATTCTACAAATGGAAATCAATCCTCTCAAAAAGCAATATATCTACTGGATAGCTTAGATTTTCTCAGATTATTATGTATTGTTGATTATCATTATTACTGCCTTCTTTGGTTAATTTGTTCTCTTGTTTGCCATGAGTTTATAATCATTTGTTTTATCTCTCTCTGGATGTGGCTCTGTTTCTCTGATGAGGCTGGGCCAATATCCCCACTTATTTCTGCTGCCAATAACGAAGAGTTAGAAAGATCCTATTTACGCGTGTTATTATTTTCAATGTAAATAGTTAGCCACAGCTGCTGCAATTTTCCCAATTGTAAGACAGAAAAATGAGGCAGGGAGAGGAGGGCACAAATACATCTATCAACTCTCTAGGCATTCAAAATAAAATACGAAAAAAGACCAAGTAAGAATAATTTGCTTCCAGGGCACCAAACTTCAAATTGAACGGACCTACATAAATCCCATCAAACCTAATATATACAATAAGCATAATCATAAGAGAGGCTTGTAATTAGTAATTTTTAACACTTTACACTTGCATATGATTTTTTTAGAAATGTTCTGTTTAATTACCCCACATAACCAGTTGGTAGACTAAAGAACAATAAGGTATCAGATAACATAATTTCTTTGGTCACCTAATAAGAAACTTCTTCATACACATTTTAAACAAGTAACTTAGAATAATACTGCATGACTTAAAAATTAGTTGAATGAAAATATGAATGATTAGGGGCGCCTGGGTGGCACAGTGGTTAAGCGCCTGCCTTCGGCTCAGGGCGTGATCCCGGCGTTCTGGGATCAAGCCCCACATCAGGCTCCTCCACTATGAGCCTGCTTCTTCCTCTCCCACTCCCCCTGCTTGTGTTCCCTCTCTCGCTGGCTATCTCTGTTAAATAAATAAATAAAATCTTTAAAAAAAAAAAAAAGAAAAGAAAATACGTATGATTAAAAATACTGTATCTTTAACTTAAGACTTATGAAATGAACCCATGGTAATGATGACTTTTGTTCATCCATTTTCACTGTGTATAATATTTAATTTTATGAATATACTGCAATTTCTATGTCCCTTCTACTATTTTTTTTTTTTTAAAGATTTTATTTATTTATTTGACAGAGAGAGACAGCCAGCGAGAGAGGGAACACAGCAGGGGGAGTGGTAGAGGAAGAAGCAGGCTCACAGCAGAGGAGCCTGATGTGGGACTCGATCCCGGCACGCCAGGATCACGCCCTGAGCCGAAGGCAGACGCTTTAACGACTGCGCTACCCAGGCGCCCCTCTATGTCCCTTCTACTATTAATGGATACGTAGGTGTTTCCTTTTTTTTCTCATTTTGCTGTTATGAATAATGCTTTTTCCAACAACTTTTAACATATATTCTTGGGAACATATGAATATACAGAATAGAGGTACCATTCATATGAGGTTTTAAAATAAGCAAAATGATATTATTAAAATGCATATCTATATGTAGTAAAAATATAAATAAGTATGTTGAAAATTAAAACACCAAAGTCAAAATAAAATAAAATAAAATGTAAAATAAAATAATAAAACACCAGAGTCAGGGCAGCAATCATCCCTAAGAAAGAAAGGGTTCAGAGCAGATTTTAACTATACTGGCCTTGTTTTGTTAGTAAAGCAGGCTATAGGTAAGTGTGTGCTTGTTCGGCTGTATCTCTGCATTTTTTATATTCTCAAATACTCCATCAAATTACCAAACGTTGATCCCTTAGGTGCAAATTTAAAGGTAAAAATAATCTGAAGGACAAAATTGTTTTCCCACTTGAGATTTTATACAATGACTTAGTAAACTGCCTGTTCTTTTTTCACTAAAGCTGTTGGTTCCATGTCACCATTTGTGGTTAAATAGCTTCTGAAATGAACCGCATGATTCCCTCCTTCTGGTATGCATGTCCTCATGCAAACTTCTGCCTTTGAGTGTGGGCGAGACCTAATGACTCACTTCTCCAAACAGAAGATAGCAAAGTCATAGGATTTCACCTCCAAGATTATGTTACAAGGATTCTGCGTCTTCCTTCTTGGGCGCTCACTCTTGTTCTCTTGCTTGCCTGCTCTAAGGGAAGCTGGTTATCGCCCTGTGAGCTGTCATGTGGCTCTAGGGACCAGCCAGTGAGGCTGTGAAGCTCGCCAGTAATCACGACTAAGCTTTGAAGGGAATCTTCCGCCAGTCATACCTTGACACGACCGCAGTCCTGGCTGACTACTTGGTGACAGCCGGGGACCCTGATGACCTAGCTGAGCCACGATGGGATTCCCGACAGACATAAACTGTCAAGTAATAAATGTTATTTTAAGCGTCTAGGTTTGGGGGTAATTTATTATTCAGTAATAAATAACGCCTTATTCTTAGGAAAAGACCATAAACCGGACTATGAAATTTAAAAATATTTCTATCCGTAAATTTAAAAAGAATAAAAATGAAATACTCTTGATATATTAAAAAAGATGATTAGCAGGGATGATTTCTAGCATGACAGAGCAAGGAGATCAACAAGGCCTCAAACCCTCTCCCCAGAAGGCAACAAACATTCCAAAACTCCAATTCCAAAACTGATCGAGGCTATACCACAACCCGAGAAACATTAATTCACAAAAATTACTGAACTTCAGATAAGAAGAGCATAACTATGTGGTGTGGGTGCTTGTGGCAACCCCCCTACCCCTAATCAGGCTCTATCCTCATCGAAGTCTAAGGAAGCCTTAGAAGCACGTCCTACGGCTGTTGCTAGACGCCGCGCACTTGACTGACGTGTTTTCAGTTAAAGGCAAGCACGCAGGAGGGCCAGCAGCTCTGAATGTGCGCCCTGATCTCACTCTGTCCTCCTGTGGCACACATCCCGCCTGTCTCTCTCTGTCTCTGTCTGTCACACATACACACACACACACACTCACAAATACTTAGAATTTATCAGCAATTGATTCTCAGTTGCTGCTGCTATTACCCCTCAAGGAACAGGTGCAGTTTAAAGCCATCGCATTGCTCCTTTCTAAAAACATTCCCCCCGAGAATGACTGACAAGGAAGCACTGGGTGATATGGTCTCAGCGTCATAGACTAGAGCTGGCTCGACTACCGCTCTATGGCTGCCAGGATCACGAGAAGAGGCAAAAATATTATTTCTGAAAACCGCCGCTGCTGACACCGAGTCAGCTCTCATTTCTATCCTTCCTAGTATAACGTCAAGATAGTCCGAATCCATCCACTTTCCCTCCTCCCGCTCACCTCTTTAACAAAAATGCCATCACTGATTTGCAGGTTTAATCATGACTGAAAACATGCCTGTGCCATCTGGGCAAACAGACATCATTTAATTTTAAGGCCAGAATTATTCCCTACATCATAAAAACAGCTACTGCATGTCAATTTGTATGTAAGCCCTTAATATGAAAGGCAGAGCTCAGACACGTTTCTTGAAGAGTTACGGACTTAAGCTTTCAATCAGCACGCCAGGTAGGAGATGGACTTAGAATGCCCGGAGTCATTTCTGGTGGTCTTTCTCACTGATACAGTGATAATCAATACCTAAAACCCACCTGAGTGTAGTAAGAAAAAGAGATGGTAAGGCTGTGTTCTAACACCCTACTAAAATGTCACGCTTTCGATCACTTCTCCAGGATCTCACTTTCTGCCAACTCCCGTCGTTTCTCTCATTTATCTGCCGCTTGTGCTGTAGGGCAGCGGCAATATCCTACAGTAGGGCTTGGGTTTCTGGCTTCTGCATGTACTGAGGCCCTGATAAATTCAAATCACTTTGACCTATCACAACATCCAAAATGAGGCTAGAGCTGATCCTCTGCAAATTGAAATGCACAGCATCTTCTCTTTGTTTCCATGTAATGTCTGGAAATGACCACTTTGCTGATCTAGGAGTCGGAACCTAATGACCCCTTGCAACGCTGCAGTGGCAAAATAGCATGAATGTGTAATGAGTCTCACTGACAGCAATATGCACAGCCTCCCAGGACAACGAGCCAGGTCCAGATCAATTCCATGGGTGGGAAGGCCTGCCTGTCCCTCTGGGCTGAAATATTAGGCAGTCAAGACATGTTGTACTGTATTAACACATCTGTTTTCAAGGCGTGTGTTCTTTGGAATTTTTCTCGTACTCTCCAGTGGAAAAACATAAATATCAGCAAATTCAATAAACTGCTTTACAGATCAACTTCAATGTAAGGTCAAAGTTCTCAGAAATGACACAGTCCTTAAAATATTATCTTTGGTTATATAAAAAAAAAAAATGAATGCATCTCCAGGAGACTGCCATATCTGTATGACATTATGTAACATTTAGTCTTGTAATGTCCAGAAGATCATAATGGCACATAAACTATTGAGCGTTTTTCTTTTCTTTCCCCCTTAACAAAAATAGTTTAATCAACAGAAATCTTTCCAGTGTTGGGGGGAGGGAATGGCTGAGTACATTATCTAAATCAATTTTCTCTCCACATTCACAGGAGAATACAGCTATGACTCGCTGGAGTAGTACAGTGGAAAATCCAATGTAGGAGACTTGTATGTGCACTGGAGTTTTAAATCTTATTACACTACCTTGTTTGAAACAATATAGTTAGGGTGTCAGTTAGCATGGTAGTTTTTTCCCCTTTACAACCTCAGCTTTTCAGGAGGCCCTCATTCACATAACTGTTTTAAAATGCATCAGGTTGAGACTTGCCCTACAAGCTATGGTATTAGATTTAGGGAAGGCGGATAGTTTTTCCACTGAAATGTTAAAAATATTTTTTAAAAGTTTAAAATTATTTATAGTATCTGCACCTGAATTATTTGTAGTATCTGGATGTAGCTAATGTATTTGGCTAACTTAACTATCTGTGTGTGTGTGTGTGTGTGTGTGTGTGCACGTTTCCCCCCAGGACTTGAATTTTATGTATATTAGCACTTCACAAATTTGAAAACAATATGAAGACCCTAAAAATCTACCATAATGTTCCTTCTTATATTTCTATTATGAAAATATGTTTTAATTAATTTATTTTTTAAAATTTTAAAAATGTTTTAGTTCTGGGGCGCCTGGGTGGCTCAGTCGTTAAGCGTCTGCCTTAGACTCAGGGCGTGATCCCAGCATTCTGGGATCGAGCCCCACATCAGGCTCCTCCGCTGGGAGCCTGCTTCTTCCTCTCCCACTCCCCCTGTTTGTGTTCTCTCTCTCGCTGGCTGTCTCTCTCTCTCTCAAATGAATAAATAAAATCTTAAAAAAAAAGGTTTTATTTATTTGAGAGAGAGCGTGAGCACATGAATGGAGTGTCTGGGGTGTGTGAGGGGGGTAGGATGTGCAGGGGTGAGGGGCAGAGGGAGAGAGAGAGAAGCAGACTCCCCACTGAGCAGGGAGTTGAGTCTGAAGCACGAGTCTCCATCCCAGGACCCTCAGATCACGACCTGAGCCAAAGGCAGACACTTAACACGGTGAACCATCCAGGTGCCCCTCTTTTATGAAAGTATTTTAAAGTATGCTTTACATATCTCTCAAAAGATAAACTAGTACCATTTCATTTCAAGAGAATAAAATTTGCTTTCTACATAAATAAAACCCTTCGCTTCTGAATCTTAAAATTTTTTTGAGAAAATGCTAGAAACTTTATCCACCAATTCTATTACAGTACCCATTATTAGAAAAAACTAACTTAGGGCCATCTTTATCTTTTCAGAAGTTTTGGTTGTCACTCCTGTAACTTAACTTCTTCATTTGATTAAGGTGTCTATTAACTGCTTCTATTTCAACCAAAACTCTTCACTAGAAAATGACTCCATGCTCACAAATGCAACAGGTTACCAAACTAAGAATAATAATGTTTTCTGAATTTTCTCACTAATAATGAGTAGCTACTTCTCTACTTGTTTTCTCATCTGCTGGTCAACCTTTGTTATTAATGAATACACCTTGGTTAAGTCGTAAATCTGATGTACAGCAGCCAGAAATATTTAGCAACGTCACACATGCAGTTAGCTTTCCTTCTTGAAGTCAGAACACGGCAGCAAACCTACCTGCAGAGCACACGGTAAGTGAACAGGAGAGCAGGAAAACCTAGATTCTGATCAAAGGTGCAGAATACTACAGTTCAGGGGAGTGAAAGGTTACACCCTAGATAAGTAGGACCTGCCTGCCTGTATCGTACCGAGCACATCAGAGAAAGCAGCCACTGTAGTAGCTGTGCGAGAAATGAGGGGTCTTCATTTAAAATTTAAACTGCACAAATGCAGACGTTCAGAACTTTCTGCAAATAGTAGTTAATAATGATAAAGCAAGGCAATGGCAATGCCAGCACAGATAAGTATGAGATAGACTAAGAGAAATTTGTGTCCGAACAGAAGAGAAACACTTACTTTGCTAATTCTTTGGGAAAGGGTATAAAAATTATTAGTAGTAGATCTCCAGTGTATATTGTTCAGAGTTCACTATATAAACTATGTTTATTCTAGCTGTAACAACCAAGTGTATAGCAATTATTTCAAAAGATATATTCAATTATTTTCGGTTAGCTATTAACTGTTTCAGTTAAAGAAGCCAACCATGCATTACTGACTTTAAGCAATGGTGTCCTCCAACAAGCCACCTGCAAAAACAGATTGATAATCACTGCTACACATAAACCCTTTCCGCTGGACTCACCAGCAGTCCTGCGGATTCAAACATAGCTGCCACCGATATTATTTACATGTAAATCTCCTGTTAGGTCTATCTGAAACTTCTCATCGTGTTGCTTAAAAATCCCAACTTTAAGGGGGCACCTGGGTAGGTCAGTCGGTTAAATATCTGACTCTTGGTTTCGGCTCAGGTCATAATCTCAGGGACATGGGATCAAGCCGGGCATTGGGCTCTGCACTCAGCTTAGAATCTGCTTGGGATTTTCTCTCCTTCCCTCCTTCTGCTCCTCCCCCTGCCCTCTTGTGCTCTTTCTCTCTCTCCCTCTCAAATAAATAAATAAAATATTAAAAGAAAAAACCCAACTTCAGGGACTGTTATGATTCTTAAATTATTTGGTGACTTACTTCAAGACTTAACTCAAGTATTATCCTTCTTAGAAAGGTCTTAGAGTTAACTTGCAGCACTAATGTACCCCCGTTTATATTCTGCAGTAGCCATCATAGTAGCAACAACAGAAATAGCTACTATTGGATACTTAATATAACTTCTTATATTATCATACTGATTCTAGCTTGTAACCACTCTGTTTGGTAAGTACCATCCCACTAACAACTATTTTGGTATCTGGAATTAATTACTGTCCCACAGCTAGTTAGGGTGAAATTAAGACTTGGACCCACCTGTCTAGAGTCAGAGATCTTAACCATGTGACTGCCTATACTTCTTCATTATTCTGAACCGTTTTCAGCATCCCATCAGCTTTTGGAGGATGAAGAATATGTCTCCCTCCTCGTCTCTGATCTCTCAATGTGTAGGGTAAAATGAAAACCTGGTGGTTATCATGGTACCTTCTTCATAGGAAACTGTGTTAAATGAGATAACGCATGTGAAGGGCTTACTTAGGATACTGGATCTCCAATATAAGCATTCAGAAAGCTACTGGTAAGTGCTATGAAACAATGAATGACAGAATGATTCAATGTGCCCAGTGTTCACGGCAAACCCAGAGCTCAGAGAATGATAAAACTGCATACCTTTCTTTTGGTGCATCTTGGTGGCTCCTTCAGGTAGCCCCTGAAAATGGCATTTTAATACTGTGTCATATTTTTTTTTTTTACAAAATTACTTTAAAAATACTATAAACATAGGAGACTATGGTAAGAAGATAAGCTTCTAAATAGATTTCCATTAATTTAGTCTTGGGGTGTATTTATCAAATGGTCATTTTAGATGCAATACTTTGCTCATTAGCCACTGACATAAAGATCAGAAAAATCTAAGGTTCTTCAGAATAAATAACTCACCAATTGCTCGCACAGCATACTGTGCCTCAAAGGAATGTACAAGAAATTTTTCTAGATAATTATCTTATTTGTGTTTGCATTTTACTATATGATATTCTGGACAACAAATTTCTATTTTGGTAATAGAGCCAAAATTTAACTGAAAGATAATTTCAAGACACAATGCTTTTAAATATTTTGAGGTACAAAGATGATTTCATAAAATAACAGATTCAGAAGGTCCAGGTTCAAGTTCATTCAGAAGAATGTGGATTACTCATTTTCCATTTTTCTTTGGCTGTATAACCAGAAATAAAGGATCTTACAAAAAGTGTTTTTCAAACCAGCTTTCCTTTATATGTACCTGTTGCAAACATAAAATTTATTCAGTTGTTTTTTGATGAGGAATTTGAGTTAATTTATCCAATTTGGTCTTGTTTTCATCTTTTTACAGTATTCAGGCATGGAAGTTTCTGTGCCTTTTAAAAATATCGTGGGATCCCACGTGGGACCCCTTTGTCTAAGAGGGAGGACTAAAGAGTTCTCATTGGACTAGGTTAACTGGCCCCTTAAAGCCTTCTCTAGGAAGCAGTTTCAAGATAAGAAGCAGTTGGGTATGATGAAATAAAGAAATTAGTTCAAAATAAAACCAAGAAACCACACACACACACACACACACACACACATACACCCACCCACCCACCCACCCATATAGTATTGAGCTGAAGATTCAGATAAAGGGACAAAACATAGATAAAGATGGCTTTAAGTTGCACTAGGATTGCAATTAGGTAATTAGATGGATCTCTGTCTCTCTTACTTTGTATTTCTTTGCAACAACTGTACAAGTTTATAACCATTATTCTTTTTTTTACCAATAATAAACCCAAGTTTAAAGACACTTTTCCATAGCCATTTAGCTATTAAACATTGAGACAGGATCAATGAATGTGTTTTCTATTACAACATATCACTTTCTTGTTTATTTTATATATTCTGGAATGATTGTGATATGAATGTGTTTGATAGAAGACACAGGCTCTCACTTTTTCTCTCCCGTGCATTAAAGTATAATTCCTACATTTCAGCACAGACTTCAGTATATTGGTTAAACAAAGATAGTATGCTTTCTATTTAAACCCAGTAGGGTGAAAATCTTCAGTCTTTCAACTTCAAAGTGCACTCTTTTCATGCACACGTTATTTATAATTTGAGTTTCAATGATTCTATGTAATTCTTCAAATTTCCATCAATGTTGGCAACAGCGTTTACATTTATTGAACCACCATGAAAAGCATCCTCTTTCAACAAAATTATGGCCTAAGAGTCGAAACAGAAATAATATTACCATTTAACTAGGGAATAGAGGAAATATTCTTATGTCCCCCTAGGAACATATTTAAAATTTTTTAATTAATTTAAAATTTCAGTCTTTGCAAATACCTATTACGGAAATATGGAGACATTAAGGCCCAGAATCTCACTGCAGGGTGTGTTTGATAAACTGGTTTTATTGCGCTACATGAAAATCATTAACAGGAACTTATATCTACGACGTTTAACTATCTTCATATTAAGGTACCATTTAATATTCAGATGAGGAAATAAACTGCTGATTTTAAAAAATTAAAAGTATTTAAGAATAAGACATTCTAACAGTTCACTGACTTTTGTTATAGATCTCAGACAGGAATTTAAAATGCTATTGCAGCAAGGATTCAAAGCTTGCTTTAGTCTGTGACTGACGACGGGAATCAAGAATTCTTGACAGCTAAGTAACTTTTAAGTAAATTGTATATTCTCTGCAATCTGTGGATGACATTTTAAATGCATGAGGCCTACAGAAAATAGCTATAGACAGTCATCTAAAAATTATGCTTACCAACGGAAAATAATAAATTAAAAACTGCATTTAAAATAAAGTTAAAACCTACACAAACAGAAAAATCAGAAAATTATGAATTATTGAGTATTCTATATCAAGACTAATATTATTTTAATGACAGTTTCTTCTTATACAACGTATGTGGGGACATTCCAAACATCCAGACTTTATAACTACAACTGGTTTATATACAGTTTTATATTTATAGTTATATAATGATATATGTGACAGAAGTTAAAAATTATGCTTATAAGGAAGAATTTTAAAAATAAGATCTTTATATAACGATTTTGTGAGCTATTTAATTTCTAAGACTATTGTACTCATAAAAAGAAAATATGTTTTCTGCTTTTCATTAATCCTTTTCGGGGAAGGATTACTAAACTAATTTTCCCTTGAGTTTAGAAATTTATGTAAAACACTAAGCACGTCATGAGAAATATTTACTATTCATTAAGTGTATTACAAGAAACATAATAAGTAGTTGTAGTAGTAATAGTATAATAGTAGTACAAGCAGAAATAGTTTTTTTTTATTTTTTTAAATCTACTCAACCCAGAGAAAAATAACCCCATCTTAATACTATAGTGTAGCATTAACTGATCACCTACTATATCTTAACACATCAGGTCAAGATTTGATTTGCATTTTGTTATTCAATCCTCACAAGAAAATTGAGATACAGAAATCATTATTTCCATTTATTATGTAAGAGAACTGGTGTTCAGAGGTTTTAAATACTTTAATTAAGATTAAACAGCTTCTAAGTGTTGAAGCCAGAATTTCAAAACATACCAAGCTTATATTTTTTGCACCTGCTCTGCACTGCACAATAACTTTAGGTAGTCTATCATATGAGATACATTATAGGCACAAGTATTGTGGCACAGCATTAAAAGGCTAGAGACAATAACTACAGCAGCATTTATAAGACCCTCACATTTAAGACAATTAAAAATTATGCTCATTACTTAAAAGTATCCTTTCAACTCTGGGTTCATGTATCATAATCCACAACTTGAGCATTTCTAGAATACATATTTAAGGATTTACCACAGCTACGGACTATTTGTTCTTTCCATCTGACAAAGCATTACGACAAAGTTAAAGTAAGCAACCCCGGCAGAAATATAATAAGAGTTATAGAAAATATTCACTTTCTACTAATTTTTTTTATTTCACTAATTTGTTGCTTCAAAACTATGCATTTTCACCAGAAATGACCAACTGTACTAGCATGCTAGTACTAGACTGGACCTTAGAATATTAGAATATTTCTCTCTTCATTTCACAGTGACTGCTCATCTAAGGTCACACAAATAATGACATAGTTGGATGAGGCCAAGCTTCCTGATTCCCAGTAAGATGCTCTATTGGTATCATACAGATTAAAGAAGAAAAATCATATATTATGCCAAATACATAACAGGCATGCACATATTTGTTAAATTATGTAAGTAGGGCTATATAAGAACAGTTTCTTCCCTCGCTGCATTCTCAACTCGCTGACAAGGTTTCAGATCCATTGCCAAGAACAGAGAGATGAGTTTGTTACTCAGAAGCTCCAGAAGACCCAAAATGTATAACAAATTAATTTGTCATTGCAAAATCTGGATTATCAATAATAAAAAGCACTCTTCAATAAGTTTAAAATATAAGACCATACCATGAACCTTCGTAGTATAAAAATGCAAATTATATCTATAATATTAAAACTAGCTCTAATATGTAGACCAAGTAAAGTGAAGGGTAAAGGAGAGAGAAAATTAGGAAATTAAAAAACAAACAAAAGTAAAAGTGAGAACAGATACTATGAAAAGTGGAGAAATAAATAAAACAGAGAATAGATGTTTAATATATATCTATAATATGATATATCATGTGATATATCATATATAATATATTTACTTATAAAATATTTCTTTAAATGTTACATGTATATATATATATATATATATATATATATATATATATATATATGTACTTCTATATATAACATGTATAGAATCTGTACAGGCAAGGAATGATAAGGAAGAAGAAAGAAAATTAAATGGTAGAGAGTCCCATAGCACAAAAAAAAAAAAAATTGTCACCATATAAGTATTTTAAATTTATTTTTCTTTAAAGTAAAAAAAAAATCAATTACAAAAAATAATATAGCAAAACATAATTAGAAATACTTGTCGAAGATATAAAAGCACACCAAATTACACAATGGGAAAAGATACTGTATTTCTAAAACTTTGATAGAACAGATTTGGTTTATTGCAAGTACTAAAGTAATAATTTAATACCGTACTTCGTGTACCAGATTGGTTTTTAATTACTCACATATGCAGCCTCTCCTCTCTTCCTCTTCTTACTACAACATCTGCTAACCTGTCCACTCCATCAACTTCTTGAGGAACTTCTTCTGCACCTAGTTTACAGCCTCACCTTCCACACGACTCGTGCCATCCAAGTCAGGGCTTTCAATATCCACAAGACTGCATCTCTCTTCACTAGCTCGAGATTCCCCAGTTACCCTCTACTGAAAGCACGAGAGCTTTCACTCCAGCTCAGCCACCCTCTCCCAAGATTAGTACCTAGATCATCAAACCACACAAAGGCATTCTATCTCTCTCATTGTAAACCTGGATGTTTCCTTTCTACATGGGCTTCCTATTCTTCTCTCCCCGTTGTCTGTGCACCTGCAGGTTAACCTAAGCCTTTTGTGCTGCTTCACAAGCCTCTCCCCCAAATAAATGAAATTTATCACAACTCCGAATATGCAGAATTTTCTTCAGACCTCTAACCCAGCCTCTGCCCATTCTCAGCATGTGTTACTTTATATATTAGTAGACCCAAACGGTCAACGGATACGCACTCCGTCGGCTTCCCAGCCACTGCCAGCCTACTTTATCTGTATCTTTTTCTATCTCCTTCTTGCCTGCCTTGGGATTACAAAGCAAGAAAGTTAGCTTTTCCTCAAATTATCTGAGCTTTTGATTTTCTTCCTTAGAATCTCAATCCCAACAAATACCCCTGCTGTCTTGCATCATTTGTCTTTCCTCGGACTCAGTTTCCATATCTGTGAGATGGAACGTGCGCACATGTAACGAATGTAACACATGTGAAATACTGGACATAGCGTACGGTACGTATGGAGTGCTGTGAAATGTTCCATTTTATCATTGTTAGTTAAGTAGTGATAGTAGCAATAGTGATACAATTATTTTTATATGCCTGATGCAGTCTTTTTACCTACACATAAATAAAATCAATAGGATACATCCCACCACCTCTTCTTTTTCTTCCCACATTTCTCTTCTAGACATCCTTTATTGAGTCCTTAACATGCCAATCACCATTCTAAACCTTTATAGCTGTAAGAATTAAATAACAGAATCCTTATAATGGCTTAACACTTTGCCAAGTGAATAGTAGACACTTGATTAATGTTAGGAAATGTAGTTATGATATTAGATAATGACAGCACCTATATGGATTAGGTATCAGCTGGATAATCACCATTAGTCCTTTAGAAAGGAGCTAAGCAATTTGCCCAAGGCCATAAAGCTAGTAATAGTGGAGATGGACCCTTGTGATTGGATTAACTCATTGACTATTTCACTTAATCCCTACCCTTGGAGCCAGTATGCTAACTTCCTGATTTTTTCTAATTGTCTGATTTTAGGCTTCCATCCATATAAAATTTACAATTCTGACAATGATGACCATCCTTCTGGAAACTACTCCGTATTCTCTCATATCCCTAGCATACCGCCTGTCAGTAGCAGTCAGGAGATGACCTTCCCGAACCCTGATTCGTGTCAGCCATTGAACCAGAAACTTTACATTCTTCAACTAATTTTATCCTTACAACAACTGTATAATTCTGGTATTATTATCATCTGCATTTTTAAAATGAGCAAAACTAGTTACATGAGGTTCAGAGCGTAAAAATGTATGGATTATATGGTTACAGAAATTATAGAATTGACAAGGTGGGGATCTAGGATTGGAACCTAGTAGCTTGGCTCACTGTGTGTGTCCTCGTAAGGATGACACATTGTTGACCTTAAGTGTCCAGATTAGTGGCACATAACTGATGCCCAATACACGGTGGCTGAACAAATGCTTGTGCCAAAATTACTGTAACAGTAAATAACTAAAAGCAAAGTTGGGGGGGAACCTGAGTAGCTCAGTCAGTTAAGCATCTGCCTTCGGCTCAGGTCATGATCTCAGGGTCCTGGGATCGAGCCCTATGTTGGGTTCCCCACTCAGCAGGGAGTCTGCTTCTCCCTCTCCCTCTGCCCCTACCCTTCACTCATTCTCGCACTCTCTCTCTCAAATAAATAAATAAAATCTTAAAAAAAAAAAAAAACGCTAAGAGAAATCTTTGAAATACTGGAAAACAACTTTTCTTTCTAGTTCTGGTGTGTTAAATATCTGAAAAGAGTTCTCAGTGGTCATGCGTGATCTGAAGCTGAAGCTTTGCCGAGATAGTCTTAATATATACCTATACCTATTTTAAAAAGGTGTAAGCAAACAGACTCAATCATGGATACTGCCTAGGCACTGTGTAGTTACAGAGATCCACATACTTCTTACGTAACTATAATGACGTAAAGGCATTTTATTAATCTAGTATCTGAGAATAGTTCCCCCAAGATGATCACTCTTTTTGAAAACACATTTGTAATTGTTCAAGGGAAGGTGAAACTGGAAGGACCAGAGGGAGATCCTATTAGGCTCCAGAGGATGGTGATGTTATTTTTCATGATAGAGGACTTGGTGGCACATGGGAGAGACACTATTGTACTGTTCCTAAAAGGAAGAAGGAGAGAGAGGAATGCAGAGAAGGCACCAGGAAGATTCAGAACGTCTAGATGCCCTGAGAGGGCACGAGAAACTAAGATCAGTAATTCCACTGGGTCTAGGTAAGGCTGTTTGTATTGCTGGATGCAAATCAGCCTCCATCACCTCTGGACAAGTTTCAACAAAGTCTACTGTGCTCGTGGAGTGCGGGTGATTGCAGAGTGTTGCATGAAATCAACCGGCCACACTTCCTAATTAGGCAAAACGGGTTTGCACGGTGACAGAGGCAGAAACGGAGAAGCCCAGTAGGCAGAGGGCTTTATAAACCAAAGCGGTTTTCAGAAATCCTGAGGGAGAGCTTTGCACTTGGGGAGAGTATGAAAATGGCACGACTTTGTTGAAGCATATGTTTTGTTTTGAATCAGGAGCGATGTCTTGGACTTGGACCAAGGACCTGTAATTTTTTAAGTGTCCATAAGAAATTAAGATATATAACCACAGATAAGAACCACGCTGTGGCTTTAGGGCTGTGAGAAAGAAGTTTCTGCAATACTTCCTGAGGACACACTCTGGATGCAAAGGAGCAAATAAATATATTTGGGACTTTTAAGCAAGGTTACAGAGAGGGTGAATTCTGAGAGGTTCCAACAGGAAAAATTAGAGTTGGCACAGTCTAATACATAGAAAAGTATGGGGATATTTAAAAAAAAGAGAGAGGTTTAGAAATGAGTAAACATACATGACTAACATTTTCAAAGGACTGTACAATCTTTATTGAAAAGCTTACTAATTAGTAGCTTTTTATGCATATTGAGTGTGGTCATTCCATCTCATTTTTTCTATCTGTTATAGTCAGAATTACCAATTATGGTGATTCATTCCTGTTTTAGCACACTTCATGCTTACCTTGCAAGAAGAAATTGTATAGAAGACAAAGCTAAATGGTTATGAGTGCAGAGCGAGAAAATTCAGTAGCAACAACTGATTAAAATTGACCTTCATTAGAAAGTTATACAGAGGGGCACCTCGGTGGCTCAGTCGGTTAAGCATCTGCCTCGGGCTCAGGTCATGATCCCAGGGTCTTGGGATGGAGCCCCACATCGGGCTCCCTGCTTAGTGGGGAGCCTGCTTCTCCCTCTCCAGCTCCCCTGCTTGTGCTCTCTCACTATCTTTGTCACTCTCTCTCGCAAATAAATAAAATCTTTAAAAAAAAAAAAAAAGAAAGAAAGAAAGTTATACAGAAGACGCGTGGTGTGTGTCTACATGGCCTTCAAATAAAACAAAACACAAACTCAATGGGGAAGGAAGTCATGAAACAGAAAAATAAAACAACTGAAGTATATCTTCTCATGTACTCGTTGACACACCATGGAATAACGTTACTTCATTTCACATAGGTTTTACGTTCTCTTCCAAACTGCTCTGAAGACTATATTTGTGTTCTTCCAATTATACTCTCTCATTCTTCTGTCTAATTTCTATTAGTTGCAACACCCTGTCCATATTTCGTATCGTTCTATAAGGAGTAGAACGAGCTTACTGACAATGGTTCAGACAGCTCAGGCCCACATTGTTTTGCAGAGTTTGTGAAAAATAACACGTTAACGAGGAAAACTTTCCAGTTTCTTTACCACCTCCCTTATGTGATTCCAAGACAATTTCATTGTGATACCACGGGCACACAGTTAAAAGATTTCATTTCGAATTCCTACTACGCCACCAATATACTGTGAAGACTTAAATAAGCTATTTAAAATAGGAGTGACCCAAGTCACAAGGATTTAAAAAAAAAAAAAAAAGCAGCAGCTTCTGTCTTAATGCTTTCTCTCTTCATTGTTCACATTTCTACCAGGCTTCTTTTTCACATTATAAAGTGCATATATATCCTTATTTGGCAATTCTACCACACTCGTCATTGTCCACACAATGATATACAAACTATTTACCCTGGGATTCCAGGACACTGCCTAAATACTCAGAGAACATTTGCCCTGTAACTGAAATCAGTCTCTCCTGCCAACGAACTAGAATCATGGTCTCCTAAGAATATCATACATAAGTCCGTACCCACACCTAACCAGTGCCACTCTCCGAGAAATATTCTCCCTCTCTCATCTTGACTGGTCTGAGTCTACTCTTTCTTTATAGCTTCAAGCCATTCCTCCAATCATGACAATCTTTAGAGACTATTTCTTCCCCTGAACTTGTATAATACACTTTTATATTTATGATTTTACATCTATTCTTACTTCCAAAGGAGGCTATAACTTATTAATGGGCAGATAATGTGCTTTATATATTTTAAATATCCCCGAGCCAATGAGGTGCTCAGAAAATGTTTACTGAAAGCTCATATAATTTTTCAGACCAGTTCTTAGAAAAGGAAAGTAAATATTTGTGTATTAGAGGTTTTATTTTTTCTCTTCTAGGCCCCAGCACACACTCAAAATCTTCACTCCAGATGTGATTTTGTTTAGTTTAAAGCATCTTTTCAATAAAAAGGAAATTCAGAATCAAAGAATCTAGAAATTTTTATGGTAATTAAGGATGTTTTAGTTCAATCTATTCATCTAGAAAGAAAAAAGGAAAAAACAACAACAACAACAAAAAAACCTGAGACCCAGAAACGTTGTCTCTTTATTGAAGTCATAATGTAGCAAGTCTCAGGGATAGCATAAGAAGAAATAGAGCCATGATTCCTCCATCTTAACTTGGTATTTCAGCTACTGCAGCAAGTATCTTAACTCTGCTGCGTGCTCTGGATCACACACTCTCTGAGGATATGAACTGTGTTGGTTTTGTCTTAACACTCTGTTCTCAACACTGAGTCACACAGAATCTGCCACACAGAAGTCATTTGAGAATTGTTTGTTGAATGAATACTGAATGGTTCACTATATACAACATCATATGAAGCAGAATTTCACTCCCACAGAAGGCACTATTCAAAAGGATTGTTTTCTAGATGTCAGCTTCTCATTGAAAACATTGCTCCGTGCTCACAGAGAGAAAAAAAAAACAAGAAATAGTAAATTTCCAACTCAGAGTTTTCCAACTACAGCATTCTGTGCACTCAGTGAACTGCTGTTAAGAAACTAGTCATTTCTCTTTTTCCCTGTAGAAATATGGACACATGCCATCATTTCTTTGCCTGAATCTTTGCTTTGAGGAAATTTATAGGCTATTTCTAAGAATGCAGAGGTCATAAAAGAGAGTCCGCAAGTGTAGGAAGGATGAATTCAGATACACATTCTGAAAGAATTAAGATCAAGTGATTTGACTCCACCTCCAGGTGCCCTTAAGTGACTAATCTATCCTTCTGCAAACACCTGTTTCCTATACCCTACCAGAAGTTTGTCACGGAGCTGGTCGTTTGGACAGGACTCCATTAAATAAGGACATAAGGTGATCCCTCCTTTCCGAGAGTTTACAAGACCTTTAGAAAAACAAAATGTATAGGCATAGGTCATTATGTAATACCTGTCAACATACACAATAACTATTAATATAGGTATAGACTGCCTTATATACAACTCCAGTGTCTTCTACATGATTCTGAAGTACACAAAGCTTTCAATAAGGAACGTTTTCTGTAAGCCATTTGAAAGCAAATCTGACACGACCTCAGCTCTTTTGATGACAAACGCTGCCTTCAAATGATTTAAGGCTATTTATAAAGTACGTTTATCCCCCCTCATGATTGACATGACTCAGGATATAGAAAGCACTACAGAATATTAATGTTTTTCATCATGAAGTGCTCCATGTCTCACTGCTAATATTGCAAAAAAAATACTGTATGTTCTCAATAAACTTCCTAAAATCTGAAAAACTCTGGGTCTTAAAATGGCCTCAAGGCTTCACAAAATGTGTTGTGGACGTGTGAAATAAAGAGGCAAGTAATCACACTACATTTTTGAGGCATAAAATTTTTTTAAAAGTTATAATTCCCGGGAGAGGAGATGAAGAAAGACTCAAGCAGTCACCAAGGAACCTTGAAGGAGACACAACGGAGGAGCTGAGAATGTGGTGGAAGACACGACAGGACAGTGTGCAGGCAGCAGTAAGCCCAGGCTCTTAAGGCAGCAGGAGAGGGCCAGGCCAGCGAGAGTATGGGGGGCAGGAGGAAGACGGGAGGTGGGGTGAGGAAAACATTGATTTGGGAGGTGAGGGATTAAATCTCAACAAAATAGAAAAAACAAGCACAGGGAATTGGATTTTCATTAGTAAAAAAGTACACAACGAATGTGGAATTTTTAGTGACAAGTACTAAGATGAGCCCTGAATTTAAAAGACTGACCTGGCAATGATATGCAGAATAAATTCCAGGAGAGTGCTATTACTGTAGGAGAGGCTGGCTGGGAGGCTTTTTGCAGGAACCAGGTGTGAGGTGACAAGAACGCGGAAGAACGGAGTGGATGGTGGGCTTACAAAATGGCATTCATCTCTAATTTAGCTCATTCTGAAAATCAGAAAGGATTTCTAAAGGCCTCTCTTTACATGTTCACTCCACATTTTGAATATAACTCTTCAGGGATGGATACCTGAAAATGTGTGAAAATGAACAAACCCCTCAGTTACTTTATTCACAGCCATCGGGTGTCCCAAATCTACGTCATAGTTGTTATCTCATGACACATGGATTTTTTTTTTTAAAGATTTTATTTATTTATTTGACAAAAGAGAGACAGCCAGTGAGAGAGGGAACACAAGCAGGGGGAGTGGGAGAGGAAGAAGCAGGCTCCCAGCAGAGGAGCCTGATGTGGGGCTCGATCCCAGGACTCTGGGATCACGCCCTGAGCCAAAGGCAGACGCTTAACGACTGTGCCACCCAGGAGCCCCGACACATGGATTTTTATATTCCAAGCCTGAAAACAGTCTCAAATGGCCATGAACAAAAAATTTTAAAAACAAAGACAACAGCAAAAAACACTGCACTGTTGTCGATTGGAGTTTAGATGTTTTCACTTCACTTTCAACCCAAGAACTAGAAAGTAGGCTACTTTTAGATACTTCAGTATTTGGTATTTGGTCATACAAATACAGTTTAGATGCTAAAAAATGTTAATTTTTTTCTCTTTCTATTAAAAGAACAGAGCTAGGATTTTGAAAATATAAAGTACCAAGACAAGGCCAGATGTCTTCTCTAATATCCTCGGCCAGACTGACAAGAACCATTTCCTTCAGTTGTCAAGGGGAAAAAATAATAAAATAAACTCTTGCCGAAAGTTGGAGGTAGAAATCATTATAATTTTGAAGAGCTTCTTATCTTGTGTAAATCTAATGGCTTTCTTTACTCTCTGTAAGAATCTATCCTTATAAAGCTAGTCAAAAACTGATATTTCAAATTATTTCATCTGACTCATGGTATAGACAGAACTGCAGAAACAAAGTTTACTAGGTCTTCTTGGGCCTGTTATAAATTTAAATTAGATAGTATAACATATTCTGAATACATTCAGAGGAAGTATTAGTCACATAATGGCCTGAAGTGTTAAATATATATGAGCAATAATTTACTATTCAAACTTTTTCTTTATCCTTTCAGTGAGACCCAGAATTTGCTAGATTTAAAAACATGTGAAATCAATCTAATTAAGTGTCCTCTTACATATTTTTCAGATCCAAATCATTTTGCTGACTCACTGTATTTGTACAAACTATATCAGTTCTCCTTTCTTTTTTCTTTTTTTTTTAATGAAATATGTATGCAATACAGAATTGACAGTAGCAGACTTTGCCTCAGGGAAAAAACTAGATTCAGACACTTCATGAACTGACTAGAAATCACAACACTGAACGCCAACTCCAATTTTCTGGCTGACTCAGCAGGAACATCTGTCTGCCATTAAACTTTGACTAAAGAATCTCACATAGCCTAATGGTTTGTTTCTTTAAGGGCCTTTTGCTTGGTTTAATCAATGGATTTGCCACTTTATCATGACATAAAAACTGTAAGTAATTTTTTATTTTTTTTAAAATATTTTATTTCTTTATTTAAGAGAGAGAGCGTGCAGAAGCAGGGGGAGGGGCATAAGGAGAGAGAGAAGGAGACTCCCCACTGAGCAGGGACCCTGATGTGAGGCTTGATTTCTGGACCCTGGGATCATGACCTGACCTGAAGTCAGATGCTTAACTGACTGAGCCACCCAGGTGCCCTGTAAGTAATTCTCAGATATGAGGGAGAACCTTTACTGAATTTGGATGCAAACTTTTTTTTGCCTAAACAGTCATCCGCTTTTGTGAAAAACATAGTTTTAAGTTAATAAGTTTGCTCAAGAATTGTTTTTATAAAACCAAAAACCTAGATAATAAGTGTACATTGATATAGTAGTTACGTCTGTTTTCTTGACATCTTTAATATATTTAGTGTGAGTACTTTCCAATTAATGTCATATTTTGTATCACTTTTGTTTTAGTATTTTTAATATGCATACCAATTTTACTCTCCAGTTTACTTCTTAACCAAGTTCTTTTTATGTCTATTTTTTTTAAATCTCCAACTAATTATAAACTTCTTTAGGGCAAAGGCCTTGTAATTTTGTTTTATTTCTCAGCATAGTTTCTAGTAGAATGTTTTGCAATTTTGAGTCCTCAATTAACATTGCAAACTGACAGACTCTAATTGGAAATGGCCTTCTGAGACCTCCAATCCAGAAGGCTAACAGAACATTTGGGATTTTCAGAATCAGGCTGGGTAAGCACAACAACCTAAAGGCGGTAGAACAGGTGCAGAGCACCTGAGAGAAAGCAGCCGGCATCTATTCTGAGTGTGCCTGTGGAATGAGGGAAGGATTCCAATAGGTCCTGCATGAAGCTCTCTTAGAAGGACACGTTCAAACAGTAGTGAAGAGATAATAACCAGCTTGATAAAGATAGCACCACAGTGATTGAAAAGCAACTCTTCCATTATGTGCTCTGAACAAGAATCCGTGACCAGGTGTGAAATAGGTGGTGTTTATGAGGCGCTAAGAAGAGCTAAGTCTTCTGCGGACCCAAGGACATGCTGTATAACCTGTTCCACTACATTGGAGGACTGTACATGAAACTCACTGTGAGAAGAGAATGAAAAATGAATTCAAGACGGGCCCTTTTCCAGAGATGAAAGAAAAAATTAGCTTGAGATTGATGTTGAAATTATTGTTTAAAAGATACTTTATGATTATACAGAAAACTCTATTGCAAACTAGGTAAGTCAGTCAAAATATGTGGTAACCAATATTTTAATACTCACTCCCTGCCAAGTAACTTCTGATAAAGGTTGTAAAAATACAAATAAGTCAGATGTGTTGCTTGCCCTTAAAGCTAAAATCCACCTGTTAGCATCCTAGAGTAATGTATCGTTATAACAAGTTAAACACCCTTTCTTTATTGATGTGCTGAGTTTCCCCAAAGGCAAACTCTGAAACAAATACTCAAGTACAAGCAGTGCCTTTGAAAGTGTTCCCACAAACACCAGTAGGTTATTGGAAAAGTGAGGGAAATAAACATAAAGAGCGCATTAAAATAAATAAAACCAAGGGCTAGACTCCACTGACTGAGCCACTCAGGACCCCCTAAACTGGCTTTCTTAAGTAAACAATAACTACTTCTTTATGCTCAGTTGTAGTAACTTTAGGCAAATAAAAATTGGATACTTTTTTTAAGGACAGAATTTGAGTGAGATATTATAAACACTGAGAATTCATCACAGAATGAAATTGGCATACTGGTGTTATATTCTTCCCCCGAGACACAGTCCTACCCCTGGCTTCACAAAAGAAGGGGAGAACAGAGAAACTAGAAAATGGATCAGCTTCAGAATGCATTAACATAGAGTTCCGAGGGGGAGAGGTCTCAGACCGGTAGTATCTCCTAGACTGGGGGTACGGATAATAAAAATAAAATCTGAGAAATCAGTAAGTTTCCTACGGTATCCATTTTGTGCATATATTCAATAAATGGATTTATTTTCTTTCACAAGTTTGATTTTGTTAAAGTGACTTACTTCTAAACCATTCAGACATACTGAAAAAAACAAACTGACCCATACATTTTTCAAGATGCTCTATAATTTCATGAATACATTGTAAAAATGGAGAATACATAGAAATAGTAAGAAAGAAGACAGCAATTAGGATAAGTATAACAAATACCCTTAAAACCTCAGTGGCTTAAAACAAAACAAAACAATTTCCTTTCACGAAAATTCCAATTCAATTGTTCCTACACTAATTGGTCTCCTGGGCAGCTGTCCTCTAAATGGTGACCCTGAAATTCAACCTTCTTCCATCATGTGGCTTCAAAAACCACAAGGATTCTCAGACACTTTACTGGAGCCTCCATATGCAAAGATACATAAATCAAGACAATGTGTGAAGAATTACATGAGATGTTTCAGGCACTCGACCTGAATGTGACATATATCACTTCTTATGCCACTGACCAAAATTAGTCTCATCAGTACAAATAGATGAACCAAGACTGACAGAGTTTATCTGTGTACTAAGGAAATAAACATTGGAAGAGTCTACTACAGCTCATGATTAATAGCCTGAAATTTAGGGATGTGTTTGTAGCACATTAAAGTGGTTTGATCTTGGTGTTGCCCCCAAGGAATATGTTTAGCAATGAATTAGATGAAATATAAAAAGTAATAATATTTTTAAGTAAAACAGAAAAATACCCCCAAAATGAAATGAATAAACAGGAAATGAAATTCTACAATAAATATATTTTAAAATCTTAAAATATTTATGCACAGATGAAAATAAAATGAAATTAAACAGGAATAAATATATGATTTTGCCTTTAGCTTTACAATATGATCAGTTGGACAAATATTATTAACAGAATGTCAATTTTCAAATATCTGTTTAAAAAAGATTTGACAAGATACAGTCAAGAGAGTAAAATATTGTTTTAAATCTTTTAAGAAACCAAAGCAAACACTTTTATTAGTAAGAATTCACATTTCTTGATTATAAGGATAACACTTCCGATGTAGACTGTATGGATGAGTTCCTACTACAGTAAAACTGTGAATCGGCTTTACTAAAGTTTTTGGAGAAATACTGACAAAATTTAGCATGTTAAGAGAGGAGCGTAGAAGATGAAATGCTTGGAAAATACCTCATATAAAGGGTAATAAATTAAGTGGAAATAATGACTCTGTTAAAAAAAAAAAAAAAAAAAAAGCTCAGTGCATCAGAATGCCTTAGTCTGAATATTCAAACTAGTCATAAGAAAGAAAGAGTAGACATATGTTTGCATACTAAAAGTTATAAGAAGGGGCGCCTGGGTGGCACAGCGGTTAAGCGTCTGCCTTCAGCTCAGGGCGTGATCCCGGCGATCTGGGATCGAGCCCCACATCAGGCTCCTCCGCTAGGAGCCTGCTTCTTCCTCTCCCACTCCCCCTGCTTGTGTTCCCTCTCTCGCTGGCTGTCTCTATCTCTGTCAAATAAATAAATAAAATCTTTAAAAAAAAAATAAAAGTTATAAGAAAGCCAACACAATTTTTTAAAAAATCTACAAACAGGTGTTGCAGAAAAAAATTGATGAAGTACTTTAAAAATAGCAAAATTCTTGTTAGTAAAAATACATTAACACGATCTAAGTATATGCGACTTTGGGCACAAGAAATAAGGTGTATTTAAAGGACCGTGTATATCTTTATCTGCCTGTTCATATCTAGGATTACAGTAAATCAAACCTTCTCAGCATGATATTGACATGGTCCTTGACTTGGTAGGAGTCTCTACATGCTCACCTCTTATTTTCAATGAAGGATATTTTTTACTAAGTACTTTTATTAGCGACTCTGATAATATTTGTGATGTGATTGGTCATGTGCTCCATGAGCAAATAACTCTGATAACCAAGTATTCCTCATCTGCAGCATATATAATATTGCAAAATTCTGTCTTGAAATTTATTAACAGGGGAATTATCATGACAGTAACCCGTTTTTAATAAGCATTGTAATTACCACATCAAACACTACTAAGACCTTCCAAACCCAAGGCTGATGTTTTGGGAGGAGGGGTGGTGAATAAGAAATCATGCTTAATGAGATTGACTTAAGGCATTAGTTTTCTTCCAGGGCTTGCCTTCCTACCAGAATTCCCATTTGTCATTCCAGCCCTTTTTCTAAATTTGTTACCCAGAAGCCATGTTGATGGGTCCAATAAAAATAAACCAAAACAACTCACTGTCAATAATTTTTAACTCTACAGTTTATAATTCTTCTTTCTCACACAGGTAAATTGTATTTGGGGAATAAATCAGGCACGTGTTATCCTAACTTCCCACTAATTTATCAGGCAAAAATGTAATAAATAAATCTAACAGACAAGGATTAAAAAAAAAAAAAATCACAGCTTGGTCTGAATGTAATGAAATGCAGCAATCTACCTAAGTGAAATTAAAGTGGGGAATATGTTTCAGAAATAAGAAGGCTTACAAAATGTTTAATGGATATTGAAAAAGATTTGTCTCATGTGTGAACAGTGTCTGCACACATGAAAACTTATTAAGCTAATGCCTCTGAATCTAATTTCTTTTTGAATTAAAAATCATCTTTAATCAAACCCTAACCTTTAAAGTTGTATGACCTCTATTACCCTGTGAGCAATATAGTCATGGCTAAGAATAAGTGAAAGAATTAGGGGAACACATTCTCAGAAAATTGTTTAAATGCCTTCAAGAATCTCAAGGTAACAAATAAATTTCAGTATGAAAACTTCAAACTTCTGTGAGCCTGCTTTCTATATATATATATATATATATATAGATAGATAGATAAATAAAATAATTTATATAATTTTTGGAGGAGGAGTGTAATAACATATATATAAATCATGCATATATATATTATATATACATGACTATATATAATATGGTGTATATATATTTATATATACATATAAAACTTCTATAAATATAAATTATTATGCTCTTCTCCAAAAATGGATCTTGGGGCGCTCAATGAGTGGTCATTGGTTCTTAGAGAGGACAAATGAAGCAGTGTTGGTATCAGGAGCATGCTGACTCTCATCAGTAATTCTGAAGTCCTAAAATTATCATTTCTTTAGAGCTTAGCATACATGGCAGAGAATCATTCATTTGGTTTGAAAACACTGGAAGTAAGATTTCAACACAATCTGGCAGCGCATCTCTCAAATTAAGCTCTCATTCCTCCTCTAATCCTCCCCATTTGAGTCAGTATTCCCCCCACCTTCCAAATACAGTTCACATCATCCTCTTCTGTGCCTTTATTCGAAATGCTCATTCACTACGGATTACGCCTGGCCTTTCCTTCTGCCTATTTAAACTCTGTGTCAAGACTCTTAAGAATCGGTATTTTCCCTATCTTGCTGGCTAACATGTTAGCCTGTCACCGTTTCATGGATGCTCGCCAAGGACATGAGACTTCTGGGTCAGAGACAAAGGACTTTATTACTCATGTCTCCAATGGATATAGGAGTCTCATGTTTTCATAGGTTCTCCTCCTCCCTCACTTTCCAGGGGGCGATCTGGGGCAGCCCAGATGAATGCTGCACATACAGTTTGTGACACAGCTAAGGAATCCTGAGCCTAGGAAACTTCGAGTCTTAAAATTTCCTGCTAGCAAATCCGCCCAATCTTTACTCCTGAGGAAGACATTACCTTTATTATCCTGGTCAGGAAACAAACTGCTGTCTGCCCTGGAGACAGACACCACCTCTAATATCAGAGGCTGTTTGCTACACAAGCATCCTTGAAAAGAGAGTTCAGAACAAAAACTGCCAAAAGACATGTAGAAATGTCATGAGGAATTTTCTCTGAAATCTCATCCTTCAAACTACAATGTAAACCCCACTTCTTTTATGGTGAGAGTCCACAGGACCCTCTCACTCCCAGTGATGTGAGAAACAAAGGCAGAATTTCCTTACTACCTACCGCCCATTGACCAGTCCTGGAAACAGGCAGAGTGACATTCCTCCAGGGACTCAACTGCCTCCATGTTAATACTTTGCTAAGGGCAAAGGGCAATCCTAGCCTGATGCCCCCACCCCCAACCAGCATCCTGTAAGTCTCCTTTAATGTATAAAAATTCCCTTGGAAACTTTATCTCTAAATCCCCCAAGCATATGGCCAACTGATAGACATCTGAAGGGTCTCATGACTAACGTTTTATTAGACGGTAATAAATGACCTTTTCCCAACAACAGCTAGCACCCTCAAGGTCCTGGAAACCTTGCTTCCAAAATTCCTTAGAGACTTAAGGATCCCTAACCCCCTCCCAACTTGAGGGTATATAATGGGCCACTCCTCATGACCCCAGTGCAGCTCTTTCTGCCCACGGGTCCTGTCCCCGTGCTTTAATAAACCACCATTTTGCACCAAAGATGTCTCAAGAATTCTTTCTTGCTCGTTGGCTCTGGACTCCACCCCACCTCACCTCACCGATATCCCACAACCTCATCACGAGCACTACATTTTCTGTGCCATTTGACACATCATTCATGTTTTGTAGTATAATTTATGTTATTTATCCTATTGCCTAACATTTGTATTCCATTTAAAAAAAAATATATATATATATATACGTATATATATATATATATATCATGTTGTCTCTTTAAGCAGTTTAAACTCAATGAAAGTACAAATTACGTGATAATTCCTTTGTAGCCTCACAGAATTTAAGGGAATTATATTTTGAATAGCCACTTAAATATTTGCTGAATGAATGAAGAGTCAAAACTTGTTAATTTTCATCCTAAACAACATGCAAATAAGTGATCGGAGAGATTAAGCTGAGTTTTATCCTATCAAGTTCTGGGGCGAAATTAGTTGGAATGTGGCCCCAGTGTCCCTTGTTATTGCCTTTTACTTGTAAGATATCTTTTCAGCCAATTTTATTTGGTGTCAAATTTCAAGGAATATCAATTCTTATGAAGAATTCAAGAAAAATGTGAATAAAAACCTAGTCTTAACTTTTAGAAGACAATAATCTTCTGATACAATTTGAATGAAATCAGTTTTGACTTGTAAGGGTCTAATAACAAAGACCTCCAAGGCAAAATCTTCAAATCTATATTTTATGAATTAAAAGAAGTTAACAAATTATACATACACATAGTTTAGAAAGGCAAATAATTATACGAAACACAACCTCAAGTATTTCTAATACCCAGAGGCAATCTTTTCTAATTCATCTCCTAACCAGTCTTGGTTCTGCCTTCATATTTCTAAATGTTTAACTGCTATTTAGACTTTTTTTTTCATTTTCATATTGTCTTACCGATATTTTCCTGTTCAAGAGAAGCCTTTACAAACTATATAACCCTTTTATACTAACCCTCTCCCATCTTCCTTATATCATATTTTTGGTTAAGTCAAGTGCTATTATTGATGACTATGCGAGTATTCTTCAAAGTTGAACCTTGTAATATATTTCAATTACATTTCATTTTATACTTTTTCTTTGCCTTCTGTTAATAATGTATTTTGTTTCCTCAATTGTGTACGTATCTATCTATCATCACTACCTTATTTAGCTTTTCGTGAAAAGCATAAAGTTCCTCTCTAAAGCCAGGCAACCCACCAGTTACATTTGCTTCATGAAACCATCCTTCACGGAGCCTCTTCCAGCTTCAGTCTGTCTTGGTTGCCCTTGAGACCCGATGCCCGGTTATCATCAGGGTATCTTGCTTCATTAGCACCCCGGGATTCCTTTCCATACTCTCCTACACACAACCTCCTTTTTATTGGTATTGTTATTATATCTCTTCCTCTCTTTTGATTTAATTTCCAGTTTTGGTGCAACATATATAAAAGCAGTATCCTGAGAAAGGGAACAAGGCAGAAAAAAAATGGAAATCTTATAGGTTTAAAAATGTCTTCTTCTAAAAAAGGATCTTCTTTGATATTTGAAAAAAAAGACAAAAAACAAAAACAAAACAGTGCCTGGCTGTGTTAAAAATTCTAGTTTGGAAATAATTTTCCTTCCAAATTTCAAAAACTTTAGTTGTTTTCTAGCTTCCTGATTTCTATTGAGAAGACCTGTGCCATATTAATTCCTAATTCATTATTACATGTGACCATTTTGGGAAAAAAACAAAAAGCTCTTTGGAGAGAAACTTTTAAGATCTTCATTTTTCTCCCAGTGTTCTGAATTGCATATTGATGTGTTTTGGTGTGGATCTTGTTTATTGCATTGTACTAGACACTTAGGAATTGAAAACACACGTCCAACTGTGATGGGAAATTTTCTTAATTCTTTAAAAAGTAATTTCTTCACCTCTATTTTCTCTATTTGGAATTTTTATATAAATGTTAGATCGGCTGGACAAATTCTTTCATTTTCTTCTCTTTTTTTTGTTCTATCCCTTCGGTTAAATTTTGTTTTACTCTAAGATTTCAAAGCTATCTTTCATACCTTCTGTTGATTTTTATGTTATCATTTTTAATATTCCAAGAGTTCAAGAGTGCTTTGATGTTTTCTGAAAAGTCCTTGTTTTTAGTTTTCTTGTTCTTGTTACATACATGAAATATTTTCTTTTTTTTCTGAGCATACTAATTAAAATAATCAATGAATTGTGTTTTATTTTGTATTTTGGCCCCCTGAATTATCCTTGTTTCCTGAATTCTTTATGCTATTTCTTTTTCTTGGTTTATTTCTTTTTTTATTAGAAGACGGTCTCAAATTTTGGGGTCTGTGGTATATTCCTGTTAAAGAATCAGTTATGAAAGAACATACTGGTAGTTCTGTTGATCAATACAAGGCTTTATTGTAAGTGTATTAGCTGGACAGTTATCACCAAGTCCCATACTCATCAGCATCCATAGCCTTTCCTCTGGAGTTCATCTGTTTTCCTAGACAGGAACGCTCCAAAATACTGCCAGGAAGGCATTTTCAGAACCAAATGTGAGAAGGGACCACGCTGAATATATAAACTTTGACTTAAAGACCCTGATTTAACTACAGTATGTTGCCTCTTGTTTTTGATGATTCCAGGTTTCTTAGCTCAAAGTGTCTCCAGTTCAACATCTCACATTTAAAAAAAAAAAAAAAAATTCTAGTCTTCTGTAGGGATTGACTGGGAAGCTGGCAGGGAAAGGAGGTGGTGAGGCAAAGAGTGGTATGAAATGTGGAAGGAGATCTGGGCATGTAACCCTTACATAGACTTTCAGTCATTTCTCCTGCTTTTAGACTAAATGACATTCTCAAGAAATAAGTGGTGTCTCCAATCACTGAGCTTTTTAAGGATTCTAGAGCATGGGGATGCCAGTTCTGTCCTTTAAACCGATGGCTTTGATTTAAGCTTTCTTTAGTACGTTAAGCAGTGGCCATTTCCTGATCTGATTTTTTTCCTTCAAAATTGTTTTTCCTTCATCTCCTCTCCCATTCTATCCTGTGTTTGTTATTGTTGTTGTTTTATTCCTTTACTAGTGTTTTAGCATGGATCCAGGGAGAAGACATGAAGAACGCGTATGTCTAAAGCAGTGGGTTTATTCTACATGTTTCTGTTAAATATACAACTAATAGTTTTCAGACTCTCAGAAGTCATATCCCAGCAAAGGAAGAATTGCAATCGATTAGCTTTTAATCAGAAATATCGTAGAAATGACTAGGTTAGATTTTAGGGGGAAAAAAGTATCAAAGCATTTAGCACAAATGGATTACAATTCCCCATATAAGATGCAAAAACTCTAGGACCACATGCCTTCCTTTGGCCTGACATCCTCTTGTCCTCAATCTTAGTCTAATCCTATTATTTCTTTTCTTCAAAAGCACAAAATATAGTATATTGTTCCTGAGAGGAAAGGGTGAATTGACAGGATTTCTCCTTGTATTATCTTGGGTTGATAGATTGGTTAAATCTAGCATTTGTAATGAAGATAGAAATAAACAGTTTCTGAACAACAACAACAAAAGTAAATCATCGTGTGGTCATGAAATCTGCCTAGTTATAAAATCGACTTTCATTAAGAAATTATAGCTCATAGAAACCTTGGAATGCTTTTATAATTCTTAAAAACAAAACAAAAAAACCCCACAAATGATAGGTCATACAACTTAAGGAACATAGTTATATTTTTTCAAACTAGTAACAGAGGAAAGAGCATTCTTGATTGGTATAGTAAACAATGATTAAAACAACATTTTCTAGTTGCTTTATAACACGTGTATGGTCCAATTTTTCTACTACATGAAATTTTAGAAAATTTTGTGGGAAGACATTGCTAATTCAGATTAAGGAATCTTCCCAAATTCATCAAAATGTTAACAGAGTGTCACACATATTTCAAAATACCTACCTAATAAAAACCACCTCATTCTATATTAGTAAGCATTGTAGTAAGTTCCTCTTGTGAAACTAAATTTCCTCATCAAAATAGTGATGGGCTATCACTAAATTTTATCTTAGGTAGGATTTAGCTCTAAAGTCTAGAAATTTATGATTACATTAATGAGAGATCTACATTTTCACTGTTATGAAAACTCTTCATAAAAATGGTGACCTTAAAATTAATACTTTGGGGGCACATTTTAGAGACACAGGGGACTCAAGGCTAAAGGCTAAATTCTAATATTATTTGTTAGAATTTCTGTTAAATTCAAGACATTGTTGGCCTCTGTTGTTGCAAATATAATCCTCATCTGCAGATTTTTCTGTATTTTGTATTCTATGCCCACCTTATGTGCCAAGTTCTATCAATATTGATGACAGTTCCACTCAGGGAACCAGTTATGAAAAGAAATAGAAATCTATAGTTTAGGGGATGATTCTAAAACCATAGCTCCAAACAGAAAAATTGGTGCTGTTATTTTAGTGTTTTCTAAAATAGTTAAAGCAAAAGTACCTGAAATAAAGTTGCTCGCTTGTTTATGGATTATAAAAATGAGTTATCTATTCTATCAAGGAGTCCAACATCAAATCAAAATCCAAGTACAGATGAATCTTAAGACTATAATCTAATTTTAGACAATAGAGTTGCCAAATTTAAATGCAGCATTTATATGCTAGTCATGTTCTTATTAACAATGACAGAACAAGTTTTAAGTTATAAAGATTCACATGTAGAGAACACATACTTGAGCCTAAAAAACTGTAGTCTCAATCAAGATTATGTTTGGAACCATGGATTCCTCAAACAGGACTACCTGTCTCTACTATGATGTGGTCTCATTGGTTGAAACATTTAACAATTTACTATCTGGAGGAATTCATTTATCCAAACGTTCCAGAATAGGCATAAGCACTTAAAACACATGTCTAGATCCCAATAAGAAAGTTCTTTCCTAAAAGTAAGGCATTATGTGGAAAATGTAGGTTAATGTCACATTTATTCATAGGGCCCATAATTTAATATATGTTATTTTCTCAATATAATTTTAGACAGCTTTCTAATAAATCTTGGGCACAAAGAAAAGTACTGGAAATAGTACTTCACTATGATATGTATCACAGTGACATTTCACTTAAACAACATAAAATAAGATGTCTGTCAAGTCCTGGTTGTAAGAGAAAAAATCCCAAAGAAAGTCAAAGAAGGAAACAAGTTAAGTGCCTTCAGTTCTGGCTGCTTGGAAGGTGACCCACGTCTTCAAAGACTAACAGGGCTTCGGAGCACTGGAGGGAGCAGTGCTCTCTCATTTCTACCAAGTGTGCAACGCAAACTAAAACAATGAGGCACGACTGAGTCTGGACAGCAAGAGACATGAACAGATAGAAAAGGGGGGTGTAATGCAGAATAGTCCTGAAATGGCTTCGTAGTAAGAGGAGGAGAAAAAAAAAAAAATTAAGTCCTTAAAAATGTCATTTCCCCCTTTGTATATGATTTTTAACCCAGTAATAAAATTATATATATGTATATAAATTATTATCAAACCTCTTGTGGTGGCAGCGAAAGTCACAATCTCTTATTCAAAACCTTTGGGGGATGTTTTTCAGAATATTTCAGATTTTCAAATGATAATACAATACATATACCATGTGTTGCATAACATACCCAGCAGGCTCTGTGGCAATTCTGTGTAATCAGACACATTACTCCCTGAGTAAAACATGATTATTCAAACAAAGTATGGTAAATAAAGAGCATAACGTCTTTTTTTTTTTTCCATTTGAGTAATTTTAAATCAGGAACTAGTTCACATCAGGTTTTGCTGAAAACATTTACCACCAAAGCCTAACAAAGCAAGTAGCAAATACACTCATTCAATTTTCAGAACTCTTTAGATTTTAGAATTGTGTTTAAGATATTGAAGTTGTGTTTTAAAACTTCACGACCAAGGAGCGCCTGAGTGACTCAGTCACTTAAGTGTCTGCCTCCGGCTCAGATCATGATCCTGGGGTTCTGGGATCAAGTCCCACAATCGGACACCGTGCTTAGTGGGGAGTCTACTTCCCCCTGTCCCTCTGACCCTCCCCACTGTTCCTGCTCTCTCTCTCAAATGAATAAAAAAATCTTTAAAATTTCATGAACAAATCTATAATAACAAAAAAGCACAGATATGTATTCTAGAAAATATTATAGAAGTATGTAATTCACTTAAATTTAATTTAATTAAAAATTAAATATGAACAGCCATACTGTTTTCCAGAGTGACTGTTTATACACATTTTTAATGAAATCTTGCCATTGCAATGGCATGAATGGAACTAGAGAGTATTTTGCTCCTGGAATAAGGGAGTCAGAGAAAGACCAATACCACATGCGGAATTTAAGAAACAAAACAAAGGGGCAAAGGGAAAAAGAAAGAGGCAAACAAAAAAATAGACTCATAACTATAGAGAACAAATTAATGGTTACCAGAAGGGAGGCAGGTGGGGGGATTAAGGAATGGACTTGTGATGAGCACCGGGTGTCGTTTGGAATTGTTGAATCACTATGTCGTACACCCGAAACTAATATGACTGTTAACTACCTGGAATTTAAATTAAAAACTTTAAAAAAAATTATATATGAATAAAACTAGTAAAAATGTTGCTGTTGTTGTTTTTTATGTATACATAACTGGAACTATTTGATCAGGAGAAGGGCCAGAGGCTACACTGTGGGGAGGCAGTGTGTGGATAAGGCCAACCTGCATGCCCTGAGAGTGGCACGTGGGATGCAGGTGCCTGAGTTATGCCAGGGGATGCCTAAGGGGCTAGAAGATGCTAGAAGAATGAGACAGGACTTCTCTCTCATCCTTTCCAGGAAGGGAACAAACATCCGAGTACAAGAACAAGTCACAAATGCTGCCCTGAAGAAGAGGAAACTTACCCAGAGCAGCCCCAGGCAGGCGGTCCCCAGTAGAAAGGAAGTTACTAACAATAAACTAGAGAGAACCAGAAGCCCCGCCGCGAGCAAGAGATAACCAGCCTTTCTGCTTCTATAAATAGGCTTCCCGCCTAAAGCAATCCCTCCACACCCAGTTTAAACCCACCTACCTGCAGTCTGCACAGCGCCTGTAACCTGACCCCCTGCACTCCTTTATAAAAACCATCTAACCCCCACCCTGGTGGGGGTAGAATTAGGAGCGGCGAGCTCCACGGGGTCCACCTGCATAAAATAAACCCGATTTCTCCTACTTCTCTGAGGTCACTTGGCGTCTCGCAGGTCTGATTTTTATTTTTCTGCAACATTTCCACCCACTTCCCAGTTACCTGAATAACTGAATGAGACTGTGAAACAAATTGCAACAAATTGCAATAAATAGATCCTGTAAGATTCCAGTTCCCTTCCTAACTATGCAACACTTGTCCCACGTTGCAAAACAAAGGAAAAAGATACAATGAAAGGTAGGTAGGAAAAAAGGAACTCCTCACTTGTTACTTACATCTGAATTACTTTGAGGAGAGAAAAAAAAAATTTTATTCTAACCTGAGCGAGTTAAAAAAAAAAAAAAAGCAAGTTATCATAAAAAGACAGCTGAATGATGGATTAAACCTGTGCAAAAGAGCGAACTGAATGTAGGCGCTTGATTTGTTTTGGTGGGTAAGAAGGTAAGGAGACCAAGAAAATTTTAAGTATACTTGCTAACAGCAAAAAGTGGAAAAATGAAACTAAGAACCTAAATAAATCAACAAGCACTTCCCAGGTGGCAGAGCATTGCCCAAGGTACTGATTACTTTCAACAGAGCTGGATCCCAAACAGACTCCACCTGAGATTTTGGTCGTTCCCAGGCTAATTCAAACAGTAGCGCGTGCGCAGTGTGCGAGTTCACGCAGAGGTCAAGTAAACAAAACAAGTAACGTCTGTATCGCATGTTTTCCTTATGAATCACAAAAATGCCTTTATATACTTCTATACAAAGATAGGAAGTATATACATTCAAACCCTGACGATCATTGGTGGGATTATCGTCATATTTGTCTTCTTGTTACTCTGGTTCTTAAATGTTCTATAATGAAAATATTATTTTCTTATAAAAAATATGAAAATTCCTAATGGAGACTCTTTCTTCAGTAAGTATAGTAAATGAGCTATAGTCATCTTACATACTTTCTATCCTCAACTGAACAGAATGCTATGTTTTGGAACAAATCATAGTTTTTCTCGATAGACAAAAAAATAGACTTCAAGCTGTAGGACAGAAAGCCATAGTAGACTTAATCATAGTTTTCTGGGAAAGTTACTTACAGTACACATCCACTCTGATTGACTTTATTGCTGGGGACCCCAAGCCATTCTCTGCTTTACAGTAATACCGGCCTCCTTGGTGTCGCTGAATATTTGTAATCCTCAAAGTCTCATTGAAGACACTTGAGTCTTGGAATCTGTCAGAGGCACTTCCAGCTGTTTTGGTCCACCTGATCTGAGCAAGCATCAACAAAGATTGTTACTTTAGGTTGGTTTTCTCAAAGAAAAATCAAATAGCCATTACTAATTTGAAGAGTTCATCTTTGGAGATGCTATATGCCATTCCTGGCAAATTATTGGAAAAAAAATTTAATACGCACAATCGGATTATAAAAATCTGAATGCAATGTCATTATTGTATCGTGTATGTAACTCTAATTCAATTGCATAATATTCATGAATAGCTTAATCGGTGTGGGGGGCAATATAAAAACAACATAAAGGGAATTAGAGTTAAATATATGTAATATGTTGGAAATATGGATTAGTTTCTCTTTTTGTTGAGAATTTAAAATTTTCTTTCATATTTTTCAAACCCTCCCAAGATACTTTTTATTTACTTAGTACTGGTAGACTCTTAATGTCTTTTCAGACATGTTTCGTTATTTTATTTTAAATTTCCTATTTGATTTGGATAATTTAAGCATGTTAGTCTTAATGGTTTATTGAGATTATGTGTAATTATATATACCTGGCTGTTACAAGTGGTTGTTTTTTTGTTTTGTTTTGTTTTTGTTTTGTTTTGTTTTATGGCTTTGCTCTAATAAGTCTACAAATAACTTGTCTGTTTTGATAATTAGAATTCACTTTATATCAATAATTATTTTCAAAAAATGTGCAAACTTTTCCAAAGAGAGCATTTCTATTTAACTGCCAAAACACTTTGAATATCTAAAACATTTCATTATAAACAATAACATTCTCTTCAACACAGCTGTGTACAACAGACGTAGTTTTGGCTACCAATAAAGACTGGCATTCAACTCCAATTTTGTGTATCTTAGTTTATAAAACCTGAACAGAAGCCACATAATGGTACTGTAAAGTGATACCAAGGAGGAAATAAAGAGGATTTGGTTTTACTTCTCTCCTTGTCCCACGGGATAGGATATTTATTTTGTTTGTTTTTATTTTTAGGTTGAGAAATGGTTGATAGAAATCCTTGGTCAAACATATAAGAAGAAACATGGAAAAATGCAACTAAAGATTGAGTCTTCAAAGCTGAAATCCTATAATGCTGCCATCATCTATGCTATTTTCATATAATGTTAATTAAAATTTATAATCTAATGACATTAAAAGTATTTTTTAAAAGTTCTCCAATCGTTAAAATATCAGTATGAATATAATCATGTCTGTCCTGAATTGTGAATGAAATGAAAATGTTACTTGGAAATTTATAAAACAGTAATTCACAAAAATAAATATCAAATATTCATTCAGCATCTTCTATGTGTATGGAATATATACAAAAGTAAATGGCAAGACTCCTGACTGCGAGCAATTTATAAGCTGGTTACTAATAAGCTCATTTAAAGATAATGTGTAACAAGGGCACTGATTTTTTGCTGTTGTATAGACAGATGATAATTCTATGATAATCATCATTTCTAGGATATAATCTGAGACAAATAAAACACAATTCCAATTAAGATACCAAGGTGTTTTTTTTTTAAAACTATCATAATATAATACAAAATTTTATAATACAAAGTTGATTTTGAATAATCTATATTTCAGATAATAAAATGGAAGTTCAAGATAAAAACAACTTTGGAAATGGCCTAGCTCTTTCAGATATTAAAAATGTTATTAAGGTATAGTGATTAAGTTGGGTTTTACTGGTATGGTGGTAGAAATCATTCAGGAATAGGGGATAGAGGAAGCAAGAGTGTGTGAGTGTGTGAGTGTGGGTGTGTGTGTGTGTGTGTAAGAAACACAGAGAGGAAGACAGAGGCAGAAACAGAGAAAAGAGAGAAAAATAGGGAGGAAAAAAACCCCACAATGCAAACCAGCAGTTATCAACCTTGTTGGTCTTAAAATGCCTTTATACTCTTAAAAATTATAAGGGACCCTAAATAACTTTTGTTTATTTAGATGGATTACATCCATTCATAATTATTGTATTAGAAATTAACACTGAGGCAATGTTAAACTGTGTATTATTAACTCATTTAAAATTATATTAATAAATTGGTGACACCTTAACATAAGGAACATTTTTAGTCGGAAAACTATTTTCCAAAACAAAAAAAAATAATTAAGTAAAAAACATGGAATTGTTTCATAGTTCTGCAATTTTTTAAATACCTGGTTTAGTGAAAAAGAGCTAACGAGATAATCATATGACCTTCTACATGCAATCTGCTGCAACGAGTTGCTTTGTTTCAAATACATGAAGGAAATCTGGCCTCACACTGATTTTTATTTGGATAAGGAAGAGTATTTCAATAGCCTTTTCACATAACTGTGAATAGTCTTCTTTGATAGTACGCTAAAACTCCGCAATGGCAATTTTCTGACTTTTGTTTGCAAAGTAAATTCTCAAACCATATCAGTGAACTTTCTGTATTCTGTAACGTTAAAATTCACTGGTTTATCTTGCGTATATGATTTTATAACATGATGCATTAGTCGTTTGAAAATATGAATTCACTGAGTTATGCAGATCTTCCAAATATTCACACATTTCATTACATAATACCAAAAAAAAAAAAAAGAGCAAATTTATGAATCTCACTGCCAATCTTTTCAGAAGAGTCTTTACGTGTTGGGAAGCTATCATGCTTATGTGGGGAAGATTTTCCAAAATTCTAATTTTAATAAAATTGAATCATATCATTAGTAACAAATATGGCTAAGGTGTTTTCTTTGGAAACACAGGTTCACTTCACTGATTTTTAAGAAAGTGTTTGCCAAATACCCAAGTCTGAATAACCATAGTTTGTATAACAGTCATCCTTTTACGTTCTATAAAAAAAAGTGGCAAGTTCAGTACAACACTCAATCACACAAGTCCTTTACCTGGAGACAAACTCTGCACTTTAGGAAGTAGCAGAAGTGCTATACAGGACTTCTTTATCTTGTTCCACGGAATATTAAAAATAGAGTACTCAAGTTTGAAGATGTTCAAATGTGATCTTTTGTACTGATTTATTGAAGATATTCTTAGTGACATTGCTTTTGTTTGTTTTTCACTGTGAGTGCATGTTACGAAGAAAGTAGGGAAAAACACAGACTGACCGTACGATTTGGTGCCACAGTGTTGTTTTGTGCTATGGTGCCACCTGTTTCATCCACCAGTGCTTTGCACCATCACTGCAAATGCAACAGTGGACAAAAATAACATTTTCTTCATAAGCTTCCTGTAAAGATCACAAGGTCCCCCTAGAGATCTAGCAGCCACACTTCAAGAAACACTGATTGTTAAGAATACAGAAACAGCCATATCTATGTCTGTATCTATCTCTAGCCATTTATTGTTTAATCAGTGGTGTTGGGGCCACCGACTGTATATCCATAATAATAATAATAATAATAATAATAATAATAGCTGACTCTCTAACCCACCCTTCACATCAAAATAAATTCTCTATGCAATAGAAACAATACTGATAATATCTTTGTATTGTTGAGGTTTCACAGTCAGAACTGGAAGGATAAATTCGCAGAAGCTTCCTTTCTGAAAGAAAACTTTGTCAAAAAAATGAAAACACGTTCACACTTTAACTTAGGAATTACCTGGTTAAAGTTTACTATCATTTGCTTAAGAATGCAGAAAAATGTATGTATAATAGTATAACACTGAAAACAATATAAATATCAAATAATAGGGAAGGGGTTATAAATTAACTGATTCTAAAATTAAATTGAATGTAGTCATTAAAAGAACTAAAATACGAAGTATATTATTAAATTTAAAAAGAGGAACAGAAGAAAATATTCTCGTCTGTATAAAAAGAGTATGTGTGTGTATATGTGTGTGCATATATACTATGCTTGTTAGAATTACACACAGAAACACACAGAATTTAACAGTGATTAACTATGAGTGGGATTGGAAAAAAAAGATAGTGAAAATGTATTCTTTTATAAATTTTTTATTTAAAATTCTTACTTATACAATTTATTTTACCATAAATACTGTGTTTATTACGTTTTAAAATAAGAAATATAATTCTGTAATGAAATATAGGAAATAAGAGAAACTAAAAAAGAATAGAAAAAAATGAAAATAATCACTTACGAAAATTTTTCCTTTTTCTCTCCTTTAAAAAACTTAATACTAAAAGGAAATATTATTGAGCCACACAGAAAGACATGTCCATGCATTGAGGGAGCTTACCAAGTTAAACACCTCACTGATGAGAAAAGAAACCTCCAGATATACTGTCATTAAAGTTGTGACTTCAAAGTCTACAAAGACAATGGTATAGGCCTCCAGGTAGAAGGAACAAGCTGTTATAATTTGTCGGAGCCTGCTCACTTCCTAACGCTGACTCTCTCCTTCTTCCATAGTAAGTGAACCCCAAATTATTCATCAGACATGGGCCGCCCACGACAAAGACAAAGACAAAGACAACATTTCCCAGCTATCTATTCATCCACATTCTTGCCAGTGTGTTTTGAGCAGAAATGTGCTCATAGCACTCTACATTTTGCTCATTTCTGCACATTCCACTGGTTCCTGTCTTGGACTATGAGCTGATTTGGAATGAAAGTCCAGCACAGAGAAGCATAAAACAGAAAAAATCTGAATCTCTGACATCAAGGAGTGGCACCTACCTGCCCTGAACTGTTTATACCCCTGGGCTTCTACATGGGAGAGAAATAAAATTCTAACTTGTTTACATCATTCTTTTGGGGGATTTTCTGGAACTAACAGCCAAATTTAGCTCTTAACTGATAAGCCTGGGGTGGTACAGAAGGTCAACTTGTCCTCAGGAATCTCATTTCTAATGCTGACAGCTTGAAAACAGTGGATTAGCATCAGAATTTACGGAAAAAGGGTGGTGGGAGGGTCTCTATCCCATATGGAATAATCAAGATCTCATTCATCCAGTGTGAAAGAAAAATATTCAGTGATATGAAAACATGGCGTAACCTCAGCGTTCTAATAATCCCACCTGACAAAAACACGTGAGACAATACTTTAATCACCCAATGAATAAACTGAATCTGTGGGTTTGGTTTTGGAGAAGATATAGAAAAGCATCTGGTGGTGAGTGATTAATATATGTCCATTTAGTGGGTAAGTATAGTTTTTCTGGGTAATAAACAATTTAAGTATTAAATGAAGTTTTTAAAACCTAAAGAACATAGAATAAGGGGATTTATAATATCAAAATCTTGGAGTTTGAGGACACAAAGGGGAGGTAAAACTTACTGACTTATGGAGATGGAAGGAAAGGGGAGGAGAAAAGTAAGTTATACTAAAGTCTTAAGATTTAGGAGAGTTAGAAGGGGAAAGAACGTGCCTTTATGGAAGAAACTGTAGCTATTTTGTATACAAATAATAATAGAATCATAAGCGTCTGATTAAAATAACAAAAAAATACATAACTCCATTAATGGTAGGAAAAATGAGAAACAGAGGAATGAGTGGGAGAATAGAAATTTAATAACATGAGCAAAAAAAGAGCAAAAGGAAAAGAGAAATATATAATTCTAAATAAAAAAAAACATAGAGTAAGATGGAAACAATTGCATCAGTCATAGACTAAATATGAATAGACTGAATTTACCCATTAAAAAGGTCTGTTAGACTGGATTTATTCGACAGAGATAGAGACAGCCAGCGAGAGAGGGAACACAAGCAGGGGGAGTGGGAGAGGAAGAAGCAGGCTCATAGCGGAGGAGCCTGATGTGGGGCTCGATCCCATAACGCCGGGATCATGCCCTGAGCTGAAGGCAGACGCTTAACTGCTGTGCCACCCAGGCGCCCCCTGTTGGACTGGATTTAAAGGTAACAAGTTTATATGCTATATATATATACACATTTTGATATATAGCATAATATGTATTATATATTCAATGTGTGTGTGTGTGTGTGTGTGTGTGTGTGTGTGTGTGTGTGTGTGTGTATGTACATATATACATACAGATAAAGTGACCAGGAAAGACTGGTAACCAAGACTGTGGAAACCAAGACTGGAAAAGAAGGACATGGTCATGGACAAAGCGGTAACAAGAATATGTAAACTAAAATCAATCAATTAACCAGTCAATCAAGAGTGGCAATATATACAATAAGATTAAATTAATAAGAACAAATTAACACTTTAAAACACTAACTGGAAAAGAAGGTCATTACTTTCTGTAACATTAAAGGTCATAATTGACAGCAAAAATATACTGTCATGGGGCACCTGGGTGGATCAAGTGGTTAAGTGTCTGCCTTGGGCTCAGGTCATGTCCTGGGATCCTAGGATCAAGCACCACATAGGTTCCCTTCCTTGGTGGGGAGTCTGCTTCTCCCTTTCCCTCTGCCCCTCCCCCCAACTTGTGTTCTCTTTCTCACTCTCTCTCTCTCAAATGAATAAATAAGATAAAATCTTTAGGTGTGCCTGGGTGCCTGAGTCGGTTAAGTGTCTGCCTTCGTCTCAGGTCATGATCCCAGGGTCCTGGGATTGAGTCCCACATTGGGCTCCCTGCTCAGTGGGGAGCCTGCTTCTCCTTCTTCTTCTGTCCTTCCCCCTGCTCGTGCTCCCTCTCTCAAATAAATAAATGAAATCTTAAAAAAAAAAAAAAACCTAAAATCTTAAAAAATATATATTGTCATTAATTGGTATGCAGTAAAGAGCAGCCAAAGACATAACACAAACAAAATTAGAAATGAATTTGAGAAACATGCAGTTGCAGTGGGAAATTCCAATACATCTCTCTGAAAGCTATATATTTTTTCTATTAACTTAAAAAATAGCAAAGACAAGGAGGAACTGAAAAATATAATCAACATGTATGATATAACTAATGAAATATAAAAAAAACTTTCATACATAGAACACATTTTTTTTCTTATGTCCATTAAACATTTACAAAAATTGATCATGTAGTTGGAAGCAGAAAAAAATCTTAATTAAAAAAGCAAAGACAGTACAGGCGATGTTATCTAGTCTTAATTAAATACAGTTATAAATAAGTTATCAAAAGATGACTACTACATGGAAATCTAGACATTGTCAAAGAGAAAATTAAAAGGAAAATTGCGAGTGACCTAGAAGTCAATGAATAGAAATCATCTCACATTAAAATCTGTGAATGCAGTGAACAGAATACACAGAGGAAGATATAAACTGTAAGCACCTTCTATATTAAGGAACAAATGCATGAATAGATAAATAATAAATAAATAAAACAAGTACTCCTCTAATTTATTTTAATTTAATGTAGGTTGCTGGGCTCTTTTTTTTTTTTTTTTTTTTTTTTTTTAATGATTTTTTATTATATTATGTTAGTCACCGTACAGTACATCCCCGGTTTCCGATGTAAAGTTCGATGATTCATTAGTTCTGTATAACACCCAGTGCACCATGCAATACGTGCCCTCCTTACTACCCATCACCGGTCTATCCCATCCCCCACCCCCCTCCCCTCTGAAGTCCTCAGTTTGTTTCTCATAGTCCATAGTCTCTCATGTTTCATTCCCCCTTCTGATAGGTTGCTGGGCTCTAGTCTAACCTACTGCTTGTCAAGCCACGCAAGTAGAACCAATTCATCTTCATTTTTAGTTTCTTCTCCCACAGATTCTTGTGAGATAGCCTGGCACGGACGTACAGAAAGTCATTGGGGAAACAATAAAACAGGAAGTACCACAGGAAGACCTTCTGGATAATTCAATGCTGCACCCCCAGAAATTAGTTCAGTAGATAATCTACATAGATTAGTACTAGTACTACTAGAACTACTACTAATACACATCTGTTGAATGAAAATATGGGACTTGAGTTGGAACTTGAGAGGTTGGTGGATATAATGGTGAGGATTAGGTTCAGCCGTAAGAGAGACAAATCAACAGTGATTCATATATGATGGAAGTTAAATTCTATCATGTAAAAGAAATCTGGAGTGATGCGGGCCAGTGCACATTTAATGGCTCTATCAGCCCTCCCTACCATGTGTTGCTTGAGCTCGAGGTCCAAAATAGTAGCTGCAGGTCTAGTTTTCACATCCCATTCCCAGCAGAAGGAAGGAAGAAAGGACAAAAAGAGCCAGCTACTTGTCTTTCACAAAAGTATCTAGGATGCTGCCTCATGACACTTCTGCTAACATCATATAGTTACATCCCATCCCTAGTTACAAGAAAGGCTGGGAAATGTATCCTCTACCCCACATAGCACCTCCCTCCCAAGCCTCTGCTAAGATCTGATGGTTCAATAACTCTGGAAAAGAGGAAGGAGAATATTTGAGACTACTGCTGCTCCCACAGTGGGAATAAAAGATGGCCAATTTTCAGATACGCTGCATGATTAAATACGACTGTGTTTAAATCCTGTTACAATGACATTAAACAATCATTTCCACGAAATAACATGAACAGAAAAGAAAGATACTTCAATTTAGGAAATACTTTCATCGTAACTCTACCTAATCTGAACAAACAACGTGAAGACCCTCTTAGGTTGCAGAACATAACACTAAGCTTAGGGTTATCCAACTCCCAACAAAGAATTTTCTACTTTGTTTTTCCATAGAATGAAATTTCTGAAACATCATTGCTTTTGTGTAGCCTTAAATAAAATCACTGTGAACTGAGATAACTCAAGAAAATGTTAAGAACCTGAAGCACAGGTTGGAGATAGACACAGATAAACCCAAAAAAGTATATTACATAGATGCTATGAACACAATAAGGACTTAGATCTTGACAAAGCTAAGATTTGTAGGTTTCCCCCCTTTAATTAATGTCTAGTGAATGAGGCTTTGTGAACTGAAGCTACTTTCTATCAGTCATCAAGGAGTCAGGGCATATATACTCAGGTCAATCTGTAGAGACAAATCTGAGCTTTGTCCAGGCCTTATTTGTACTCTGAAAGATGATCCCTCATCAATTAAAAAAAAAAAAAAAAAAAAAAAAACAGAGAAAAAGTAAGATAAAGATCATCTTGGGATGCCTGGGTGGCTCAGCTGGTTAAGCGTCTGCCTTTAGCTCAGGTCATGATCTCAGGGTCTTGGGATCAAGCCCCATGTTGGGCTCTCTGCATCTCCCTCTGCCTCTCTCTCTCTCAAATCAACCAATCAATCTATCTATCTATCTTTAAAAAAGACACCTCTAAAAAAAAAAAATCATCTAACCTGCTATAATTATTGGTGACTGGCCACCGAGGCTTTGGGAGCTAAACAAAGCTAGCTACAGGGTATCAGCCTGAAAGAGCATAAGGGGATATCTATGGTAGGTGAGTATGAGCAGACAATGTTCATTACAGTTTTGAAAATGAAGGTTATCCTCTTATCTTGCATTAATATCAGGGAAAATTACAGAGGAAATAGTTCTCTTTGAATTATTAAATACAATAAATAGAATTCTGAGAGGCACAGACTCTAGATCATACAGGTTCAATTTTTAATAAGTCATATCCATCTACCATAAATTATAGCAAAATGTCACACTTGCTTATAAATTTGATTTTATAAAAAGAACCACAATTGTCTGACAAAGCAACAAAAATATAACCTGAAAACTTCTATACTCTATGCATAAAACATTATATTTTTCTACTATGCTCAGAATATTGGAGATCAGTCCTACTACCAACATTACTACTACTATTACTAATCACAACATAATAGACACCTTTAAAGGATTTCTATATGCTAGAGGTACTGATACCTGTCCACAGTGAGATGAGAAAGAATTTCTCAGTGTAAGTAGCGCAAATATGCTCCAAGAAGCAATAAGGAAAGGTAAGTCTGAACATCAATAAGGGATCTTCTCACCCACCAGAGAATAGGAGGGTGAGGAGGGGATCATCATGGTAAACACGCTGGGAATGGAAGGAAAATCATGGGATGAAGACATGGGTATTTCGGACCATTAGATATGCCTTAAAGCAGAGAAGACTTACATTTTCTGATACTCTTTTTGGCTGTGGCCTTTGTTTGGACTTAAAACTTTCAACAATTTAACTCCTATGTGACTAAACTGTGAGAGAAGCTGAATAAATGTATGCTTACCCTTGACAATGCCAGGCTTCCTAAATGCATATAGAAAACCACAATAGGGCCTGTATGCGTTATTTCAAACCAAAGGTGGTAGAGAGGGTAGTGCATCCTGGTGCAAATCAATACATGCTTATAAATACAAATAGCTGGGAATTCACGTAGACTGCTTCATGGAAGGGTCTTATGTTGTGACATAACCAAGACATTAACCATGGACTCCACACAACCAGTAACAAAATCTTACTTCTTTAAAATTTACAAGGGTGCCTGGCTGGCTCAGTTGGTAGAGCACGCAACTCTTGATCTTGGGGTCATGAGTTTGAGCCCTACGTTGGGTGTAAACATCACTTAAAAAATAAAAATTAAAAAAAATTACAAAATGCTTTTATATTCCATCATTTGATTTTAAACCCATGACGGGATTTAAAAGGTAGGGAAATGTTTTCTCCCCATTTCACAGCTCCAGATCTTCTGGGACTGTGTGATTCTGTGCCTTTGTACCCCGGCTCCTTTTGACCTGAGAATTCCTCACTCTACTCTTATTAATCTCATTAACTCCCTCTGATCATCCAGAAATCATTTTATTAGAAAGCCTTCCCTCTCCCATAAGACTCTATTATATCTGTCCTTTCTGTGGCCATAGCACCTTGCAATCCCCTCTACAAAAGTACTCATCACATGCTATAGAAATTAGATATTTATACGTTGTCACAGATAACTGGTTCTGCCTGATTCTCTCAGAGTCCCTTCACCCTCCCGTCTGAGGCTCCCTAGGATTCTGTTTTTTAATGCAAGAAGGTCCTTGGGCTGTGGAGTCAGTTTGCTCTCAGAGGCAGTCTTGGAAATGCTTCAGAGTTCCTTCACCCTATGGCTCTAAACAATGAAACAGTAGAGTTGGATATGAAAGCCCAGCACCCCGCCTCCAGTTAGGATAGATCCAGAAGCATATTTTTGCCCTCTAGAGTTCCTTTGCAGGATCCAGCTGAGCCTAATCTCCTAAAATTACACCCCTGCCCTCCTTCTTCCTTTCCCCACTCTGGCTTTCTTGCCCCGTTAGCAGTTTCTCCTAAGAGCATTTCCTTAATAAATCACTTGCACATGAATGCTTATCTCAAGCTCCACTTCCAAAGAACCAGACCTAAGACAAAATTCTTTTGCCTTTAACAAACTGTAAACCATTGTTCTTGATGTTGATATCTCCAGCCCAAAGCACAGAGCCTGGGACATAATAGTCATTAACAAAACCGCTGTTGCTTGAATGAATTCCTAGCACTCTAATTCTGCTGACAAGGCGAACATTAAATTAGACAAAATCCCACTCCACAAGGCACTTACAATAGAGTAAGTTCCAGTTAACTGAGACGTTGATCTTTTATTATAGACTTCAAATGTAAGTTGAGTCTACTCATCCACTTTCATTTTGAAATATGCACAAAAGGATGTTTATTTAAATTCTATAATTTTTAATGAATTTGTATCAATTCATCTAAATATTTTTGCCCATTACTCTTTATAAGCATAGGATTTTATTTTGAACACGGGTGGTTGAAGCTAGAGGAAAATACTAAATGATAGCTTTTTAGTGTCAAATTAGTGTTTGAACTATTATTGAGTTAGCAATTAGCAATATGAAGCAGGACAAAATAAACTATGAGAGATGAAAAAAGAAAATTTATAAAGATAAATTCATTCAAGAGAACCAGCGATGTTGGAGAAAACAATATAAAAATTAAACAAAAAATAGAAGATGTGAGTTATGAAATAGTTTATCATAAAACCACCCCCATTAGAATAGACACAGCCTACTAAGGCAACAGGCAGTACAATACAGCTCGTATAATATTAAACACTTTGCTATATTCAAATATGATTGAAATGTTACGTTTTGACTTCATTTTATACCATCATCTAAATGTTTAAAGATTACAACATTTCATACAAGCTGTAGAAAAATAGGAAAGAATGTGCAAGATATTCTCCAAGTTCTCCACAAGGTGGATGGAAAGAGATCTGTTTAGTGGCTTCCTCCCTGGCCACGCGTTCTTAGGATTTTTTTAGGAGTTCCTACTCATGTGTCTGACCTCAGAATGGTTGAGCACCTTAAAACATGGTCTTTTTCTATTTATCCTCACTTCTGGGCCATCTCCTCCAACACTTTAAATATCATTTACATGATGCTAACTCCTAAGCCGGTGTTAGTAGTTCAGGCCAGTCTCCTGGCACCAACATCCGCCTGCCAGCTCCACCATATCGAAAATGAGCTCTTGCTCTCCCCTCCAAACCAGCTCTCCCAGTCTCTTCCACCTCAGTTAATAGCAACTTCCTCCTTCCAGTCATTCAGACCCAAATTGCAGTTACCTTGATGAAAAGAGAACGTGAATAAAAATGCAAAATCATATTATTAATTTTAGTTCCAAAAAAATATCAGATCTAGGATAGATTTTAAATTTTGGTTTATACCTAGAGAAATTGTAAAATAATCATTTACTGGATTTTCACATTTTGTCTGGGGTCCCTAAGACCACACCGAACTTTGATGATTCACACGGGATTTACAAGACTCATTACGTAGTCATAGTCACGACTATGATATAACTCAGTAGAAGGATACAAAGCAAAATTAACAAAAGGGAAAGCGGATGGGGAGAAGTTTAGAGAAAAACAGGCGCAAGCTTCTAAGAGTCCCCTCTCCATGGAGTCACACAGGAGGCACTTAACTCCCCCAGGATTAAATTATGACAACGCATGTGAAATGTCTACCACAAAAGCTCATTAGAGCCTCAGTTTTTACTAAAGGTCACATAGGCGCCTCTGCCTAGCTTATATCAAAACACAGACTCTCAAAAGTAAAGCAGGTGTTGAAAATTCATCATACTGTTTGCATAACAGTTTAGGCACAGTAAGCCACCCTCATCAGAGAATGGTGGCACCCTTCCTGAAATCCTAGTTCCCAGATGCCAAGCAAGGGCCAACCTTGCAAGCAGGCCTTTCTGAGGATGGCATTCTGAGGCCTGCTAGGTTTAGTCCTTCCGTTCACATACACACTTGTGGCAGAAGCATTGTGTGGGCCTTCTGAAGAAGCTCCTTATAAGAGAAGGACATGGGCCCATTTATCTTTTTTCCTTTTCTTCCACGTTTCCTCAGATTCAAATGCGGTAGCCTGGACTCCAGGATCCATCTTAGATTATGGGCCACCTCCCAGATAGATGTCATGGGCGAAGTCTGGGTCCCTGTGACATCATGATACTATCATGCCATTTTAGCATTCTCAATGGCTAGGTTTATTTTCTAGACAAAACTGATGCTTATCTTGTTTAAACTATTATTTCTGCATTCAGCAATTAGCAGCCAAAGACATTTTGTCATGAAAAATTAAATTAAGCGAAATATAAGAAATCCATTTGTAACATCTGCAGACTCTGTAAATAAAAGGTCTCTGTCTCTCAAATGTGAAATAATGAAAGTAATACCCTTGAAGAAACAACTAGAAGTACTCAAATAAATAAACTACATGCGTTGGAAATGCCATATTTAAAGAATCTAAAAGATGTGAGTGCTAATTCATGAGAGAAAGAACAGACTATTGGTTAAAAAATAAGAAACTCATTGAACTGGCCTGTACGACTTAATCATCCATACATCATTTTTATGAAGGGGGAGATGCTGTAATGGCATACACTATATTTCATATACACTTGCTTTTTGTAATGTGAGTGAAGAAATAGAGGAGGGTAATTAAGTTTCTCTATGTTTCTTCCAGGACTTTAGAAGACCTCCCTGATTTAAATTTACAACATTTATACTTAATAATCAATATTTATTTTACCACAAATTTTACTAATTAAGGATTATTTGTTTGTTGCCACTGAATAGCTATTCATCTTCTTCCTTATGGGTTTCTTATGGGAATTTTTTTCACCATCATCCTCAGTCTTGTTGAAAGTGAAGCAGTAATTTCCTTAATGATTTTTTATAATAAAATATAATCTAAATTAACAGTATTGCAGACACTGAAGAGTATTAGAAATGTAATAAAAAGTAAATTGCTCTGTTCAACACCCTCCAAGATAGTGTATACTGAAGCTGTAGCTAAATTTATTCATAAGATAACCAAGTGAACTTTGCCATTTAAGGCATTAAAAAAACACCCACACACTTACAGAAAAATGGAAATGTCTTTTGGCATATAGACTTGACAGGATGTTTGTAATTATGGCATTCTAGATTCTCCTAACAGATAAAGTCAGCCAGATGTGCCAAATAAATAATTCAGTGAGATTCTATTTCATGTTTTCTAATAATTCAACTAAAATACCCCAAAAAGTTACATTTAATTGGCCCAAGAAAATATTTTAGAGTGAATTATCTGTCCCTCTTCATTTTTCTGGCACCTGGAACTGGAAAGAAAAAAATGAACACCTCCAATTCCTATGAGTACATTTTCAATCTTATGGAAAAAATCTTACCTCACACTTTTTCCCTAAAATCTTTGAGCAACTTTTAGAAAACACAAGAACAAGAACAAGAACACATTTTATGGACATTTTGCAACATTCAGAGATGCAAATGACCTTTACTCATAGCTGCAAATTTGGAACTTAAACTCAATCAACAGCCAGGTGGTTGAAAGTTATCAACAAAAAGGCATGCGAAACTAAACTCGGGCATCAAAAATAATACCTTTGTAAAAGGGCTATCGTAAATGTTCATGCAAGGGCCCAATTTCAGGACCCACAAATAAGTTAATCTTGTACACGTCTGAAATATTTCCATCCACTAGATTAGTGCTGAGGCTAAATATTGCGAGAATTTAAATTTAACTTGTTTCAGTTTTGAATAAAGATTAGAAAGGGAGGAAATGGAAAGTAATATTGCCTTGGATTCCGTAAGTAGTCACTTTTGCATTATTGTCTTTCTAACAACCCTACAAGTAAGTATAGCTGTTCTCAATTTATAGATAACTAAACTGATATTCATAAAGGTTAACTAACTTTCCTAAGACCAAACAATTAGTAAACAGTAGTTCCAGGATTTTAGCAAGCTTCTGTATGACTCTTCACTTCTACCAAAAATAGCCAATATCTGTTAAGGGCTTACTCTGCTAAATGCTTTATTAAGGTATCTCATTTAATCCTCCCAACTATCATATTAATTAGGTACTATGTCTCCATTTTACAGATGAGAAAACTCATGCTGAACACAGTAAAATGATTTGCCCAAGATCCCACAGCTAATATGTGGGAGGAGCTATGACAGGGGTCCCCCTCTTTCTGAAGTCAGAGTCTATTTTTAGTCTCAGTCTGATGTATTAATAGAAAACAACTCTGGTGGCTTTAATTCAAGTCAGATTGAGAACCTTTCTCTAAGAGCAAGTGAAACTTGACAGTTGCTCTAATTCTTAGCAAAGAGAGTACCCATTATTTGACTTGACCGACCCACTGTAACATTCCCTGCACATACTTATATTCCTACCAGAATGTTTCCTAATTGAAATGGAGATGAAGAATAAGGCAGAAAATCACCCTGCATAGTGTTATCTGGGATATTGGGACTGAATATTCCTGGGACAGGAAAAGAAATAAGAAAAGGAACTTGAATCTGTATGCTGGGCAAAGAAGGGGAAAGATTAAGAATTTTAAAATTAAAAGAGAAAGGTCTACAGAGAAGCCTGTCCTAAAACAGAGTGGTTTCCACAAATAACAGGGAATTGATAGGATATGATCTTCAACTTTTTAATAGCTTCAAGATAGGTCTTCAATAGAAAGTTAGGTATTTTGACTTTTGTCCAAATATAGTAAAAATCAAATGGGTTATGGGAATAGATGTGTGGGAAACTGCCCCATATGACTGTCTCATATGACCACGGGATACAGTTCATTGGTCACTTACCACCTCTTCCAACTTTTGACTAGGATGTCTTTGTACAATTCAGAGGCCAGAAAGCTAAATACATCTACCAGATTCTCTTGCACTAAGGTAGTGGACAGAATTTGGGTTTTATCAATAAAAATTGTGAAAACCAAATTAAGTGGGAAGAGAGGTATTTTGTGAGAATCAATTTTTGCAGGTGTGAATCACAGTAGACATGGCTATGAAACAGTCAATAGTTCTGGAGTAGACCTCTCAATGCCTTGATAATAACCAAAGTATGTTTTTCCTGAAGCTAATGGCTGGAAGAGCTTCGCTGTGATTCCCCCGGAGGAAGCAGTGCTGTTGGTGAGCAGACACTACGGTGTTATTGTAGGAATCATTCCTACAGGTCCAGCTTAATGGCCTTCACCTACAGCCCTTATAATTAGTTTTGTAAGGAATTATTTATCTAGATTAATTCATTTATGCTTACACTAGCTAGAACAGATTCCATTACCTGCAACTAAACCCTGGCTCATGCACCCCTTTTCTCCTGTCACCTGCCCTCAATCAGGTTCACCTTCAAAATCAGACCTAGCAGAGTATAAGTATAATGGCAGCACTATGTCTTCTCAGGGGCCTTGATCCTCCAGATGAATGCTCCTCTCCTTAGAATTACCTGGGTTTGCATCTGCTAGAGACCTCAACATTTTACAGATATAATAAGCACCATGAAATCTAACTACCCAGGGGAATTACTATATTGACACAAACTCTTGGCTGCCTAAGTATTATCAATTTGCAAGTTTAAATGAGGTTTTCCAATCCTCTAGCCTTCATGAGTGAAAAGGAAATGAAGGAGAATAGGTCGGCACTGGTAACTGAAGGGGAAAGTGGCATCTGCAACAGAGTGTAAGGAGTCGGAGGTCACATTCTACTAAACAGCCACAGTCCTGGGGGCTGCATGAAATATACGGAAGCTACTCTGCATGACTCATAAAGACTTAAGCGTGTCTTCGATGGAAAGTAAGCAGTATTTTATAGAAGAGCTTCATAATTACTACTTAAAGCATCAATTTACATTTCCATAAATTATTTTATGAAGTTTAAAAAATAAGTGCTGTTTGATAGTAAATCACGGTAAAAGTTCATTTACCCGTACAAAGTTAACACCAATACCGACGCAAAAACTCATGAATACTTAGTTTCATCCTGACATAGGTGAAGATTTATTTCACAATATTTGGAATCAACTGCACACGAAAAACTAAACTATATTTCAGGTAAAATGGAAATAAAATACTCGTGACAAAGTTAATATATCACTTTGTAGGTCAAAAATACAATGCCTACAATGAAGATTTGTTCATCCCTCCCCCAACAAGCTTAGTTTTCAAGCCAGCGAATATATTCAATTCCCATCTGTGTATTGCCCTTAATTTTAAAGAAATAAAGGCCGACTCTGCACTTTCAGGCCTCACTCACCACTCCGTTAAGTCTATGTCAGAGTTTGAACACTGTCCATGGGATACGTGATAGGAGCGTATGTGGGTGTAGGGTGTGAGGGGAGGCATTACAGAATCATGGCAGGTGGAGAAAACAAATGAAGGATTGCTGATCATAGAAACAAAAAGCTGCTCTAGAAAATGTAATACAAAGCACAGGAAAACTGTATTTCTTTTTTTCAGAATGCAGCTTTCTTTTTTTAATTACTTATTTAAATTCAATCAGCCAACATATAGTACATCATTAGTTTTAGATGTCGTGTTCAATGATTCATCCGTTATGTGTTATACTATACTTCTTTAAAGTTTACTAGGGAATGGTACACTGTTCCTTAACTAAAAGAATAATAAATTAACAGCATACGTGACTTTTAATTCGGATTCCCATTGAGAAATTTCTGAGAACATACCACTTTCACCCCGATGGTCAGGGAAAATTCGAACCTTCCTGACATCACGAAGTAGGGACCCTACCACAGAATGTCACCTGTAGCCCATACTTTGAATTCAGGTCCTTTAGGAAAATAGGTGACACCAATGAAACTAGTTCAGCCTATTGTCTCCTGAGCTATTAAGGGTAACTCCTAAAATGTTTTCTTTTTTCCTACCTTGCCAGTTCAAATTAAAACCAGCACACACAGCACTATAAAATATCTTATTTAAATATCTCGTTTTCTTTTTATTAACTTCATTTTATACATTTATTTTTTTATTCATTTTATACATTTAGATAACAAAACTAAAGTCACATAGTAAGTGACAGAGGTACATAACCAGCCTCCCCATAATTAATGAATATTGCTGCAATAATATATGTAGATAAACATATATTCAGTATAAAAATATGTATTGATAATTCATGTTATATATACACACATATGTAAGCATACATATATGCATACATATAAAACTACAGTCATAGTTCCTCTAGTATAGTAGTGAAAACATACGAAATAACATGAGATCCATTACAGACACTATTTCTCAACTCTCAATTAGGGTTTCATTACATCTGAAACTTCAGCTTTATCATCAGTGGTTTTCATATATTGTATTAAGTAAAGAAAACTATAAATACCCAAACTCTAGTTATTCAAACGCACAAATGTACATCTACCAGTGTTGCTTCTCTGCTTGATGTCATGATGCCAATAGGAGTAGAATATTGCTATTCCGAGAACAGCGCAAGTTGAGGATACAAAACCAAAAGGAGCTAAATGTATGTTGAACTTATCCGGCAACAGAAAATGACATACATTCCAAGACACTAGCATGATACCTCATGAAAAAGATTTTTTCCTCTTCTAATAAATTTACACATTTATGGTTTCAGTTATGGTGCAATCTTGTTACAAGTCTCACTGCCAAATGAATACAATTCACATCAAACTTCTAATAAACAGAAAGAGTCCACTGAAAGATATTTTCAATAGCTACGTATTTTTATTTTCCCTTAACTTTCTTCTGAGGGAAGTATTTATTTGATTTTATCCCTTTAGTCAATTACTGTATATTTACATAGTTAGCTTAATTGTCTTTAATTGAGAAATCAGTGTTCATATGTGTAATCATTTGAACATGTATTTATAATATCTAATTATATAATTATAGAGTATATTGAAATGATCAAAATCTTCATCCTATTGGTTTTAAGAGTGCACGCTCTTTATTAAATACCTGCAAGAGAATAGGTTCGAGAATCACTTACAATACGGTCTTTCAAACCGCTTACTTTCCAAAGTTAACTTAAGATTTAAGAAGGAAATAAAAATAAGGTAGTGATATAAACCTTATGTATATATAATAGGCCACAGAATAATTTTTGTGCTATTACAAATTATAACATGTCAAAATGCCTTTTAGTGAAATCTCACCATTCATTGATTCACTCGTTCGGTGTATTCACTTATGATACATTTATTATTTGTATTATAAGTTTGACTAGGGAGAAATTAAAAAAAAAAAATTCCCAGAACAATCAGAGGGGGGGAAAAAAAAGGTTTCTATGCCTTCTGAAAGAGACATTTTTGTTGTTTGTTTGTTTGCCTGATTTACAAACTAATCATAGAAAGAATAGTGTGAACAACTTACAGCAACTCAGAGTGTAAGTAGAAGGGGATTTTATAATCCTTTCTCTTCACTACAATCTTTGCTAAATGTAGATGAAAAATACATCTACCTTAGCCTGGATCTTTAAAAAGATGAGAGCCTTAGGCAAGGATTTGAGTGTTGACAGTTTTCTTGGGAGGTTCAAGTCCAGTGAAACGATGATGAGGGGGAAAGGGAAGAGAGGTAACTGAGGCGAGGAGAGACAGGAAGTAATGCAGAGAATACGTTGCTCGTGACGCCCCATTTTTCTGCATGTAGGGTGATCTAGAAAATTTGCAAAGAGGAAACATACTTTCACTGCAGTTCTCTGAGGGGAGAAACTAAGAGAAATTTAATCTATCTGATCAGCGTCTTGCTTCCTATTTGTCTAGATTTATGCCAAGAAGAACTACTGAGTCTGAACTTCATCACATGGCCCCAGTGGTTCCTCAGGAAGCCAGATCTAAAGACCTAGAAATGACCTTGGGAATCAAGGACTTGGTCACTGCCAATGCCTGGGCCCAAGAGTCAAGAAAAAACGTGGAGAATCAATGGTGTAGTCAGAGAAAATAGTGTTACCAGAGAGGATTCCATTGGGGGGAGGCAATGGTTTTATTATGAGAAAGGGGTCCAAAGAACAAAGCTGAAGGATACAATTAACTTTAGTAGGAAACGTTTAGAAGCAGTTAGTGTTTGAGGAGAGTCATAGGTGGGTAATACTGATGAGGGAGATTGAGAGTGGCTTGCTATTTCTGGGATCAAGGAACGCTAAGTAGTCAGGATGCTTTTCCCCACAGGTTTGTAAAAACACGGTGAACACTGACTTTGGTAAATGATGTCTTCCCAAACACCTCCCTAGTTGCTGCGTAAGGATTGATGATGCAATGACTGCTGGCATCTTACGGCACCCTTGAGTGACGGTTAAATGAGCGAATGGCCTCTTCAATGGCTTCAGGGAGGGGGTAAAGGATATGGTGACTTTTTCCACATTAGTGGAATCTACTTGTTTAAAAATAGTTAATATAAGTTAACATGTAATATAGGAAGGAAGGAAGGAAGGAAGGAAGGAAGGAAGGAAGGAAGGAAGGAAGGAAGAAGGAAGGAAGGAGCTAATATCTCAAGAATCTTTTTCCTGAGCCAGGCCATAAAATATAAAGGAGAGCTTCCATGAAAATGCACTCTTTAACTTTGCTTGCAAAATAAGCCAAGCTGTTAGAAAAACTTACACGGCACCAACTTAATATTTCTCTCTGACCCAGTTCTTAGAAATTTGTTATCAAGTTACCTATTAATATAACTTACTAGTGCAAACACCCTAAATATGCAGTACTTACAATATTCAGGTTCCTGTAAAAATAGCTATTGCCTCCCCTAGAGTAAGGCAAGCTTTCCCTTTCCCACAACCTAAATCTAATTTAGACATGCTTATTATTAATTCAGGATGCCAGAGAATCTGGTGCATAAAAAGGAGAGCTTTGCAAAGAAAGAAGTCACTTACTCCTTGGGTCCAATCCAATAAAGTAAGATCCTGATATCTAAAACACCTTAGTTCCCTGATAAAAAATTAAAGTCACATTAAGCAAATTTAAGAAACTGAATTTCTGACATAATCAACTGATTTGCAACACTTACTATATACGTCTCACACCCAGGTCTCCCTGGTTTTACCTTTACTGCAAGCTGTTCTTTACCCCTCCAAACTCACCTGAGACAACAGAATAGAAATGATTCTGAAAGAAGAGTAGGTCTTGTAAACCTGATTTTATAGGTAAAAATTATCCATTTCTCCTCAGTCATTAAACTTGGGGTGAAATGGGGAGTGCTCCTGGGGGGCACCATCAGTTAAGTGTCCAGCTCTTGGTTCAGCTCAGGTCCCGATCTCAGGGTCCTGAGACTGAGCCCTGTGTTGGGCTCTAAGCTCAGCAGGCAGTCTGCTTGTCTCTCTCCCTCTCCTTCTGCCCCTCCCCCTGCTTGTGTTCCCTCCTGTGCACTTGCTCGCTCTCTCTCTCTGTCTCAAATAACTAAATAATAAAATCTTAAAACAACAACAACAACAACTTGGGGTGAAATAGAAACAGAAGACAAAATAATCTTTCTGGAATGAGTCACAGATTATTACTTTAGAGCACAGAAGTATCAGAAAACTAAAATTTGTTTTGCAGGCATCTCTGTTGATAATGGATGTAGGTGCCCTTGAAGTTTACTGTCAAAAAATTAGCAAATCAAAACTCCTTGTCTGTGTGTATGGCACTTATCATTCAGACTAAAATTCTTGAATCATTCTTGACTACTCTCCTCTCGCTCTCATAACCAACCCTCCGCAAAACCTTTCAAAATATAGACGATCTACCACTCTCTTTCACCACCTCCAATATGAACCCCATTGCCAATGTCACCATCATTTCTCTCTGAACAGAGCACCCAGCTTCTACTCTCAAGCTCTCTAATCTATTCCCCAAGTTGCTGCCCAACTGACCCTATAAAAATATATGTCACAAGGTGTCAGCTACCGCTTAAACCCTTCTTTGACTTCTCAAGCTGGGTGCAAGTAGGATGGCACCCAATTCTTTTTCATCAGGCCCTATAACCTTCTTCATCTCCACTGGCCCCACAGTCACTGCCCTAAAGTCATTCTGAGCTCCCTCCTCAGACACATCAATATTCCTCTTGTTCCAGGGCTTTTGCCTTTGTTATCCTCTTCCCTCTTTACTCAAGGCTCTGCTTCAATGCCATTTCTTCGCTGTAGCCTTCCCTGCCCATCCTATATAAAACAGTGGCTGGTTATTCTCAGTCATCTTATCTAGTTTAACCTTCTTCAGGATATTAATCAGTACCAGAGATCAGAATATATGTATATCTGTTCATTGCCCATTTCCCCCTAGAAACTATAACCTCCATGAAAGCTAGGATTTGGTAGGTTTTGTTCATTGCTATATCTGCAAACTAAGATAGTGCCTCACACTTAGGAGATGCTTAATGCTCTCCTTCCACGTGGCATCCAGCTGCCTTTCTTTACAACTCCCTGGGTAAGCATTAGAAAGTATAAATGACCTCATTAATGCCTCGTGTAATTCTGAGAGAAATGTGCACTCTATTTAAGAAATTCAACTTTGTAAAGGCTTGCAAGGAAAAGGGGTTACCCGTTCAGCAATAATAAAAGCATCAACATTATTAATTAAAATGTTTGTGGTTTAAGTTACCCTACAGACCTCTCCAAATAAATGTAGAAACACCGTGTTCCCAGAAGGGCATTTTATTCACAGAAGAAGTTTTATGAAAAGACTTTAAAGCTCAGCAGTTTTGGGAAGAATATAAAGGGAAAGCTCAGGAACAAAAAAGAAATGTATTCCAGTAACTTCTCCACAACTAATGACATAAAAACAAAATGAAACTGAACAAAACCAAAACAGCAACAACGACAAGTGGAGAACAATCCAGAGGACCCTAAATTAAACAGAATAATTTAGAAGGATAGTTTCAAATTAATAAAAAGATGAGCTAAGCGGCAGAAAGGCCAAAATTAGTAAGAGTATCTAAAATTTTTTATGTAAATTAATTTGACCGGCTCTGCAATTCACTGTTTACTCTTTACCAAACATTCCATTATAAGCATTTACGCAGCAGGGTGGGGTTAGTCTCAGAATGCTACCAAAGAATTATCTGCCACAAATTTGAGTGTTGTTAACTATTGCCATCACTCAAAGTTTTACAGAAGACCTAATATGAGCTCCACGCTGGCTTGGGGAAACAAACATCCTCTGTGATCCTGAGGACCACACACCATAAGAAAGCCCACATTTATGAGGAAATGGCTCTGATAAGTGCTCAACTGAGTTATGGACGAGTTGTGTCATACAGAGTTAGTTTCATGGACTAGTAATCCTGAGTTAAGGAAAAGTATCAGTATTTTAATCATAAATATTTCAGAATAGGCTTCCACCTTAACATGTCTAATGTAAATCACTTTTATTTTATAAAATGATTTATAAACTGCTGTAGAGATGAGAAAAATCAGCCTTCTCAAAGAGATGTGTTTGCTTAGAAAAAGGCAGGCACTATCCTTTGATCAATTTGATGTGAAACATAAAAGTCTTCTTTCATATTAAACAGGCACCAGGCATTCAAATTTAATTGAAGACAATTTTTGTTAATTTTTAACATTTCAGGGGAACATGTACCAAAAAGAGCTGTGATAAGTCAAATGGCTATTTTAATTCTGCCTTCACAATAAATTGAAAATGTAACTTTCTTAGGGAAAATAGGCTTCAATTCTTGACAAATAAGATCACTCTAAACTAAATTATCTGCATAAAAAGTCACTAGTTTAATAAACATTCTTTAGTTTTTTTTTTCTCCACATACACAATTGCTTCTGCACCCTCACTTCTTGAAACAATAGACTTTATATCAAAATTTTATATCACCTTTTTCTTTGGTATACATTTTTTTCCTGAAGTATAGCAGCAATCTTTTTCTCTAAGTATTTCAGTCCTTGAAACATTTTGGGCACATTCAGATGTTCTAACCTTGTTATTCAAATATCAGATAAAACACAAAGTGATCTCACCAAAATAAAGGAAGCATGGACACCATTCTCAATAAGGAACATGTTTCAAGAGGAATAATGTGCTGACAATGTTCCATTTCTCAAATCAAGTCGTAGGAGTGTGTTCAGTTAGTGAACAGTCAATAAAATAACCATCACAATAATAAGGAGTCACCGGATAGCCAGGAGGATTTAAGAAGCATAGTGCATTGGCAATGTCAAGGAAAGAACCACCAAATGTGCCTGTCTCTGTGGATATCCCATGTGGAAGAAGGTACAAACTGAAAACGAGAAGGAGCACAGTATGGTAGTGGAGAAAAAGGGAAATATTTGAAAAGAAATGGTGGCAATCACAGACAGAAATGAATGAACTATTATTGCTATGGAGGTAGTACGTTTCAGATGATACACAACTGAGATGTTTTAGATAAAAGCACACGACCCGGAAAGGACAGCGTGGAGCAGAAGCAGCCAGCTCAATTACTGTTGCTCTTTCCTCATTCACCAATTTGTGAGCGCTTAGCCACACCCCTTGAAAGCAAATGCTGCTAAGGGGTTTGGGGTCAGTTAATTATTCCTACTTTACTGCCAATTGCTTTAACGAGATGCTTTCTTCAGAAGATTCACTGAATCAGCTGATTTTAGGTAAATTTATACATATAGAGAGTGTGAAAATGTATATGTGTGTGTATGTGATTTTGGAAAATGGGTTATTTGGAGAAAGCTTGGCGTAGCTACATTTGTCGAAATCATTGAGTGTTTTCAAATTCTACTCACCTAACGCTGATGACTAGATGCCCAATCCAGAAGATGGGCATTCAGAGTCATTTGAGGTTGCAAGATTAAGCATTTATTTATTTAAATATTTCTTTTTTTTTTTTTTAAGATTTTATCTATTTATCAGAGGGAGAGAGGGGGCACAAGCAGGGAGAGCGGCAGACGGAGAGGGAGAAGTAGGCTCTCTGCTGAGCAAGAAGCCTGATCAGCGGGACTTGATCCCAGGACCTGGCATCATTATCTGAGCCTAAGGCAGACGCTTAACTGACTGAGCCACCCAGGCTTCCCTGCAAGATTAAACATTTAAAATGCTACTTTAATACTTCCTTAAAAACAGGTGTAACTCAACTGTTAGGACCCTTACTGTGTCTTGGGGATGGGGTAGTGTATTAATTATAACAAAAATCAAGTGTGTTGGGCTTACAACAAGCAAAATAGTAAAGCTATGGCTCACATTCAGCCTCCCAACTCTTTTTTTTTTTTGATACACACCAAACATTTTCATACTGTCTCAGGCTATCTTCTCAGGGGCACTCCCATATAGCTTCAGAAAAATCTTATCTTTTCCATTAAAATGTCAATTCTTTCTGAGGTCAAAAGAAAAAAAAATATTTTTTCAAGTATTAATTTTTGTTAATGATAGAGAAGGTCTTAGCTGCTTGTCTTTAGCAAGGGTGTTTCCTTTCATTGAAGATAGTTCTTGATCAGTCCTTGAACTGAAAGACTAGGTCTCCTGTGAATTATTTATGGCCCAAAGTATTTGTATGAATTCCTACAGGGAGGGAATATAAAGATTTCTCCAAACTTTACATCCTCCAACCTCCTTTTCTCTAATTGTTCCACTTTCCAGAATATTCACTGTATCATAACACCCTAGAGCATACATTCTAAGATTTTTCCACTGGGGTTACAATGTGTAGTATCCAAATTAACAAAGTTAGGTATACCTACAAATGTTTTCTTAGTCAGGGGAACAAGCAAAACAAAATAAAACATTGCTAATATCTGTGACATGCTACATTGAAATCCCTTGTCTACCATGAAATTGCTTTGTGATCCTGGGAAAGTTACTCTCCTTTTTTCAGAATTTCACATTCCACACCAGTAAAAAGAAGACTATTATATCTGACTCATAGGGCTACTGCAAAGAAAAACATGAAATAGGGTACGGAAAATGAGAATAAGGGATATTTTTATTCACTTTGGCATCTTCACTGTTTCTCTGGCACTTACTAAAACACATGTTTTCTTCTAAATCTATTACTACTGCTAACATTTCATTTAGAATAATTGTTCATTCCAACTGTAACCCCTTGCCACACATACTTGCCATTGTTTTTCAATAATTATGTAACTATTGAATGGCTTGATAAAATATTGCCTTGCATGGAGGATATTAAACTCTTGTGGAGCCAAACATTCCAACCGTTCCAAGTGGTGACTAGAGACCACATCACAGCGGTATCAGAACACGCATGTGATCGTTTTGCTTCTGTCTGTAGCTACACTTTCTCTGGATTTCATTTTACTGCTCTGTGGAAAACACTAGATGAGCATAACAGCTCTTTATAATTCTATAATTCTAGAGACTAATTCTATAACCTTTGGAATTCTAAAATTCTAAAATTTAAGGTCCATAAAGAATCCATCCCCATCCTGATGACTTCCCCTCAGTGGCATCTACCACAGTCTAATCATTGCTTCTTTCTTTGTGTCTCCCTTGTGATTCTCCCTTTGCAGGAGGAAACTTAACCTTCTCCTTAATTATATTTTATCCTTAGCAGCTAGCAGACTGTCTGACACATAGTAGGCTCTTAAAAACTACCTGTGGAATCCTAATGAAATAGCTTAATGAATGAACAACCATCTAACATATTAAAGTAGAGAAGAGACTTGCCCTAATGTGATGTATTTTCAGTAGAAGTCATGTACCTCCTGGAATAAAATAAGACTATGCATGCGATTTTATACTCTTGCAATTGATATATCAATCTTTTCTACTAGATTTTCTAAGCTCTTTGGAGGCCTGTCTCTGGCCTCCGGTGTCTAACATCATTTTTGGCCACATATAATAATAAGTGTTCAATGAAAAAATCATATTTACATCTTTACAAATACGATTATAATAATTCCTTAAAATCATTTTCCTTCCATCCTTCGGATTTGATTCTCATATCTATGTCAATGTTGATTTTCTTTTTTTTTTTTTTAAGATTTTATTTATTTATTTGACAGAGAGATAGAGACAGCCAGTGAGAGAGGGAACGCAAGCAGGGGGAGTGGGAGAGGAAGAAGCAGGCTCACAGCGGAGGAGCCTGATGTGGGGCTCGATCCCAGAACGCTGGGATCACGCCCTGAGCCGAAGGCAGACGCTTAACGAGCCTGAGCCACCCAGGCGCCCCAGTGTTGATTTTCAAAGCTGCTCTAAAATAGAGTCGAGTCTTTGTGGCAAAAGTGTTGTCTCGTTTGCAGCCCTCAGACCAACTGGCATTCTTCAATGACATGACATCTTGATTAAAGGGGTAGAAGATGCTATCTTGTGAAAAAGCAATTGAAAATGTGGGCTGCGTCTGTATATTTTGATACACACTTCCCAAACAGTCTTTGGTTCCCTTGGTCTCTTAAAAATAATACTGTAAAATAATAAACACAGACTAAGCACAATTGGTCTCTTCATCCTCAAGGTAAGGAATGGGGAACAGAGGATAAATGACTGCAGGATATGAATCACTATTTTGTAAATAAATTTTACAGAGATTTACCCTTGGCAGTCTCAGATTTAAACGTATGTTGGCGGGTAAACTAGTACCACATTGACGTCCTGGCTTTTCCCACGCATTATAAAGATATATTTGAGTTTCTTACCCTGACTTCCTAAAGAAATTAGTTCTGGGACCAAGAGTGGTAAAGTTGATGGTAGAGAACTCCTGTAATCTTTTCTTGTGGCATTTTCCTCAAATTCCTGAATAGGACCGCAGAAAATGAAGGCCTTTTTCTATAAGTGAAAACAATTTTTGAAGGATCCCCCCCATGCTTTATTCTTACAATCTAGTTACAAAGAATCTGCAAGTATTATAAAGTTGAAGAAAGCCAACCACTTTCCCCCTATAATTTTGTTTTTCAAAATTATACATATATAATTGAACATCAAATTATTTTCAAAATATTTGTTTTTAAAACTGAAATGCCATCCAGAACCCTGTACACTCATTTCCTGCTTACCAGAGGGAATAACTTCAAACTCTTTTAGCATATTTTTATAATATTTACTTCCATAAATCTAAATAACATAGTCATATTGTTTCTTCTATATTTTTCTGTTTGGAGCATTCTGTGTTGGCTTTCCATTATGGACTATGGGGACTTAGTTCTCCTCCCCAGCCTCACCCACCTCCACCACAAAGATACCCAGGAGCACAAACACATAATACACTTCTTATCCCCTTCTTATCCCATACTTCTTATGTTCCCTAATGTAGTTAGACCATAGTTTTAATCACTACTCAGAATGCGTAGTATTGTGACTGGGTGATGCTATTCACAGCTGAGCCACATAGTATACTATGAAATATTTCCTTTCTTGGACCCCTCTGGTTTTCCCTGAAGTAAATAATTGTGATTTTGTTTGTCTTGTACTTTTTAAAAATTTTTTTAACACAGTTATTATTAATTCACTCTCAACTCTCATCAGAGCACTTATCTGTCTCAGTATATACAAATACATTAAATATTTCATTCATTTTTTCTTGTGAAGTAAATCCCTGCCAAGGGATTCTATGTCTCTGATCTGGACAGGCTGCTTTCTGAATCTGCTCAGCAGCTTTAATCTCAGATATTTCTTCACCATTATCACTTTCAACTTGTTTCTCTCCTATGTTCTCTCCTTATGTTCTGGGAAGGTCTCTTTTCTTTCTTTCTTTTCTTTTTTTTTTTTTTTTTTAAATAATCACTTTTCCATTTTCATTCTTTACTTTTTTTCTGAGACTCATGTTATTCAAATGATATGGACCTCTTAGAAAAACATTTTTTTTTTGTCTCCTAATTTCCATTTCATTATCTGCCCTACTTTCTGAGAGATTTCCTTAATTTCCAAGCCTCCTACTGAGACTTCCCTCATAACTATTTGATCTTTAATTGCCAAGAACTCATTTATGTTTGATAACTATTTTTAATAGCAAACTATTCTTGTTTTCATGGATGTGATGGTATGTTTTATCACCCTAAGATTACTAATGAAAAAGTTTTGAGGCTATCTTCACTCCTTGTTTAGCGTCTTTTTTTCCACATGGTTTTCCAGGTTTTGGGTGGATTCTGTGGGTTTTTGGTCTCCACTTCTCATTTCAGATGTCTTCCATAAATACGTAGTGATCCATAGTTTTCTGCTCATATGAAGAGCAGAAAACTAAAAAGCTGATTGGAAATTTCATGCCCATGAGTGAGACTTATTAACTATGGTCTTCATTATATGATGATTTTCTGGGCCACTTGCTTGGGGATCTCTGATATCAGTCAGTATATTTAGGATTCTCTCTCCCCACCCACCCCAGGGACTCCCTGTAAAAGTACCTTTCACTTTCATACCTGGAGGATGTATGCCATGTTTCCAGCATCCTGAGTGTGAAGTGGCAGGAGGACAGGGCAGGGTACCGGGTATCTCAGCTTCATTACCTCAATAGTCACTTACTCTCCCTGTTTTAATTCAGTGCCCCCTCGCATTTACCTAGAAAGAGATCTTCTCTTTTACCCTTTCCAGAATAGAAGACCTTCATCTTCTGTCAGAGCATGAGAGGAGTGATCACTCAAATATGCAGAGTCAAGGAGAGAGAATCGGGGTCCAATTGCTTTTCAAACAGATTTTAAGCCAATTGTCCCGGTTTTGTGGCCTTGCCATCTCCTCCACATCCACAAGTACCTGGTGCTGCAATCAGAAGCTTTTGATGGTGTGAAGGAGAGATGTTGTACTGTGAGTCGCATTTCTTCTCTGTTCTAACAATGCCAGCTCACAATTCAGCTCCATTTTCCTCCTTTCTGCTGACAAGCTGCTGTTTATATTCCAATGGTTTGTTTGCTGAAATCTCCCTCTCCACCCTGATTGTCATTTTTACAGCCTTATAATGCAACAGTCTTAATGGATGTGTTCAATCCATTATTTTTAACTGGGTTTTAAAAGATTATATTGCTCCAGATTAACTTTTGCCACTGCTCTGTGTGCAATATTTCAGGTGATTACACAGGCTTCGGCTTGATCCACTACAAAGAACTCAGGGTATTGTTAATAACAACAGCTATTTTCTCTTCTTTGGGAGGGGCTGGGGAGGCACTCTAAACAACCACGAAAGAACCAAATGCTGACTGTGGCACATTGAATAGAATTGCCAACTGTATATTGTAATACAAAATCTGCAAAACCGTAGTTCCTTCAAGAAGTACAATCAATCCATGATACAGGGAGAGAAGGGTAAGATAAATTATCTCAAAGTTCCTTCCTAACTCTAAACTACTATGAAAGTAGAGACAATTTTATATGTCCTGACACGGAAAAATGTCAAAGATACATTTTAAGTGGAAAAAAAAAAAAGTTGTAAAAATGTAGGTACAGAGGGGTCATATTTTTGGTAAATATATAGGATTTTAAGTTTATCCTTACTTTCCCTATAAAAGAAAATACTCTGTGAAACATTAAAATAGCTCATCACCTACCCACCAGTTCCATCAGATATTATAATGTCCTGTGCTTATTTGCAACCGTTTCCTTAAAGAGAATAATAATGGCAATCATTTATAAAGCGGTAACTCCATGAAAGAATGTTTTTTAAAGAGCTTTATAATATTAACTAATTTAATACTCAGAACACCACTGTGGAGTAGTTGTCATTATGACCTCTATTTTGCAGGTGACTGAACTGAGGTAAGGGGAGATCAAGTGTCTTGTTCAAGGTCACATGGATCTCCACGGAGTGGAGATGGGCTTTAACTGGAGGCAATTTGGCTCCGAGGCCAAGGTTCTCCAAGCCCACCCACTGCACTATGTTGCTAGAGAGTCTCCACTCTCAGCCCGTTCAGAACAGGAACTTGATGCTTAGGCTGACTGGCAATTTGATTAACTTTCTGCTCATTTCTTTTACAAATATACACTGAGCACCAATTATGTACAAAGCATTGCCCGACAGTCTCTGCTTCCAGTAATTGATGAGTCCAGTTTTTCAGCTTGCTCCCCTTAAGAGCTGAAGAAGTGATTATAAAAAAGAAAAAAAAAAGGCCAAATAGAACATTACATTTAAAAAGATATATGATAAATCCCTAATGTCTTGTGAAAGTTACATAGTTTTATAGTAACAAAATGAGTCTAGTGGCTGGAAAACAAAATAGTTTGCTTAGGAGCAACACGATATCAGACTAATCAAATAAAAAAATCTTGTTTTTATTTCCCTATAGCTAGTAAATAATTTTAACTACCACTGCTAGAATAGCTGCAATTAATACTGCTACAAGAACTTAGAAAAACTAGAAAAAATAGTATAATTGATGTTAATACCATTGTCTGAAACTCAAGTTAAATTTATGTTTCAATTAATCTTTTCTAACAAAATTCTTATGGTCACTCTACTTTCTTTAGAGTTTGTTGTTAAGACAAGAAAGGGATTAATCATAGGCTATCTTTTATTTATTTACTTTTTTTTTCTTTATTTTTTTTTTTTTATTTATTTACTTTTTAAGATTCAGATATTCCTGTAAAAAGTAGGACAGGAATGAGCTCAAGGGTTGAGAAGTAAGACATTCACTTATTGGGGAGAAAAAAAAAACTTTTAAAAAACGGATCTTTGTATTTCCCTTTGTGTAGAAGTTCCTGGAGAACTGTTAACTAGACAAGGTATTGCAAGACACTCACATATAACCTGGCACTTCTCTGGCAGGGAAACAGACTTTCACTCTGTGAGAGCTGTAAGAGAACACTCACAGTGTATTATGGTCATAGCGGAAGGGCCTGAGAAATGTCTTTAAACTTCTCAGAAAAATGTGTCTGAGATACAGGGCTACAAAGGGAGATTCTGGGGTGGAAGGGGAGCGTCTCAGTCACTGTGAACTGTATCTGTATCCGTAGCAACGCAATGCTTTATATTAATTAGGCAGCAAGTCCGTGGATCCCTGCCTAGAATGTAGCAGAGAATGCAAAGCTTGTATGGACCTTTCCATGAGAACACGTTATTGCTGAAGTCGGGACAAGTCTCTGGACTTTTAGGGAGAATACTCAACATCTGTCACAGATAACATGGGGCGGGCTATGCGGGATGCAGGGAGCAGGACTTGCACTGGTGAATTCTGGATGGCACTGTATTATTTATTATTTACCTACTTATCTACTTTTAATAAACTAACATACCCTTCCACACAGATATTGTAAAAAAAAAGTAGGATTTAAGATGTTGTGACAATTGTATAACATCATCACAAATTCCTGGGCCTTCCTCCCATTGAAAGTCCAGGTCTACATCCTCATCATTTGAATGTGGGCAGCCTTGTGATTGCTTTGAATAAGAGGAAAAGGGCAAAAGTGAGGTCAAGAGACATTCAAAGGTAGGCCATAAAAGGCAATTTAACTTGCACCTTGCCCTCTGAAACACACATTCTTGGAGCCCTGAACCAGCTTGCAAGGTGTACGAACTGTGGTCATCACGCTAGAGAGCCATGTCGTAAGGACTGGTGCTAGCTTTCCCAGCATGCTCGGCCTTTCAGCCGTTTCTGATGAGGCAACATACCAGTAAATTAAGCCTTACTGGACCATCTAGAACAGCCTAACTGCTAATAAGAACCACCATGCGACTTCCATCAAGAGCACAAAAGCAGGAGAAGCACTCAGCTGAGCCCTAACAGCATTCCTGACCCACACAATCAGGAGCTACAACGAGATGATTACTTTAAGCCACTAAGTTTGGGGCTGGTTTGTTATACCCTGATAAAAATAGGAATACATAAAAGATACATGAAATATGGATCAAAAAATATTATAGGATAAAATAATATAGATTAGAAGTGAGACAGAAGAGAAAAGTAAATGGTGCAGGGTAGGTCATGCTAAACCTCTTAAGCTCCTCTTTTATGCTACGCTTTCTCTCTACTCTACATTGTTCCACAAGCTCTTCCTTCTGTTCGAAACCACATTTTTAGGCTCCCCATCCTTGATGTCTCCAGCTTTAATGTCATCTCCCAAGAGTGCCTTTCCTGAACCTAGGTCTCCCCTACTCTCTTTTGTAGCACAACTCCTCAGTATTATTAACAGATGTCAAGATCCGTGAAGGGGCTACGATGTTACCCTACTTGCAAGCTGACAAGCTAAGCTAGGCTGCCACATTTTAAAAAATGCTGGCAGAAGACAAGGCCTCCTGGACAAGAGACAAAAGACTTTATTACTCTTGGGTGAGAGACAAAGAACTGCGTTACCCAATATTGCTATTACGGCATTAGTAGTCATCAGGGTGTGTGCATTTGCTCTGGTTCTCTGAGTTTCTATTCCCGCAGGGCAACAACAGAGGAGGTCCAGATTAGGGAACCTAGGTCTTTTGGGGTTTTTTTGTTCTTTTCTTTTATTTTTTTTTCCAGTTCAGAACAAAATGCTTTTTATTTTGTGTGTTGGGAAAGTTATCCAACTGGCACAGTGAGGCGAACGACTGGTTTATCTATCAGTTTATCCATTGCTTCTGGGCCCTGTTGGTTAGGAGTAGCGTGAGGAGGACAGTTGGTGGAGTGGACGCTGGGGGAGAGAATGCATCTCGGAGCACTCCTGGATAGGATACACATATACGTTCTCATGCAGAAACGTCCCATTTTCCCAGGTTTCACCCAAATGGTGAGCAACAGTCCACCGAGAATTTGAGGGAGAAATTCCCCAATCTGCATCATGTTCCTGTCGCAAGGAACCCACATTTTTTAAACTAGATAGTAAGCATGCCTGTCTTGTTCCAGACAGACACTATTTCTAATTTTCAAGGTAATTTGATATATAAAAACCTTCAAAAAAGGTAGTCTGGAACAAAGGGGGTCAATGTCTCTGCTTTTTTGTTTTTAAGATGTATTTATTTGAGAGAGAGAGAGAATGAAAGCACACGGGGGGGGGGGGTAAGAGTAAAGAGAGAGAGAGAGAGTCCTTAAGCAGACTCCCTGCTGGGCACGGAGCCTGACTTGGGGCTGGAACCCAGCACACTGAGATCATGACCTGAGCCAAAATCAAGAGTCGGACGCTTACCCGACTGAGACACCCAGGCATCCTGCCTCTGCTTTTAACACATGCAGGAACATGAGAGGCCCATGTAGAAATATCTGCAAACAACAGTTTGATTCTCCTATTCCTTGACTGACTCCAAGCTCCTTGAGTGTCCTAGTCAAGTCCAACTTATTTGCTACTGTATTCTCAACATTTAGTACAATGTCTCCACATAATACCTATTTACTATATACTTTTTAACAGAATGAATGTATTGACTGAAGACAAGTAAGTCCTTAAAAATGGAAAAGTTTTCTTGGGGCGCCTGGGTGGCTCAGTCACTTAAGCATCTGACTCTTGATTTTGGCTCCGGTCATGAACTCAGGGTCGTGAGGTGGAGCCCCATGTGGGACTCCACACTTAGCATGGAGTGTGCACGAGATTCTCCTTCTCCCTCTGCTTCTGCCCTTACACGCGCTCTCTCTCCCCCTCTCAAAAATAAATGAACAAAATATTTTTTTTAATTCTTTTTTTTTTTTTTTTTTTGAGAGGGAAAGAGAGAGAGAGTGCACACGAGTAGGGGGAGTGAGAGAGGGAGAAGCAGGATCCCAGGACCCTGGGATCGTGACCTGAACCCATGACCTAGGATCAGACACTCAACCAACTGAGCCACCCAGGCTCCCATAAATAAATAAAATCTTTTAAAAAAAAGTTTTCTCATGCAGCTTTGATAAATATATTGGATGGTGACAAGGATCAGTGAATTCAATTTTATTCCCTGCCAAAGGTCCAGTAGACACCTATTTAACGCTGCAAACTAAATATGATCCTATATGGTTAAAATATATCCTTCAACATCTACCAGAAGCCGACAGACTGACGTTCTTTAAGGAAAATTATGGAGGATAGAAAGGTCTATGTCTCAAGAAAGAGCAAACCACCTGTACCAGAAAGTGAACAGAGAAATCTATGGACAGGTCCAAGATCAACCTTCTGAATTTGCTTTAATGCCTGAATGAATGAGTGATTAAAACCCCAAAGTTCTACTCCACTGATAAGATTATAAATTATTTTGAGGACCACTAGTAAGATATTCACGTACCATCAGGATCAAAAAGGATTTATACGTTCAGTAAGAGTGCTCTGACTGGCCTTAGTTGGACAGAACTCTGTTTTCCGATTGGGCTCTGAATCCAAAAGAATGAACAGAAAGTACATTAGTTCCTGCATGTTAGAATTCTCAAATATTTTGACCATTTTTATTATTTTCCTTCAATTTCTCTGTGGATTAAAAATGATAATGAATTTTCATTAAGATGCTTGTTGACTGCCCACTGTGCATTCATCACTGCACTGCTCTGCAATACAAGATAATAGCAGTAACAGTAATGATCATATCAATGACCATGAAACTCTTAACATTTAACGGGTGGCAGATGGAGAGGGCTGCAGGTACAAGAAAAATTTATTAAGCACCAGATATATGCTGTGAACTGTATATATTCTCACATATATTAGTTCATTTCATCATTATTACAATTTTGTGTACTATTAGTTCCCTCACTTTATACTTGCGGAAACTAATATTAAAAAAAAGGTAAACGAGGGGCAGCCGGCTGGCTCAGTAGGTAGAACAGGTGACTCTTGAGTTCAAGCTGCACATGGAAGGGGGTTGGGGGGAGTTAAATGGCTTTGTCAGGGTCACAATAAACTAAGTATTAATGGCTAGGTTGAAAACTAAGAGCTTCCAAAAAGTGCCCAGCCTTGCTGGCTATTTTATTTAATGGGCCAAATATCCCGTTAAGTACAAAATCATAGGAGTCATTTTTTATGCTTTCCTTGAATCTCTCAGCAATCCCCGTTCATGCAGACTCCAAAACATATCCCAATCTCACCATTTTGCAACGTCTCAGTTGGTATCACTACAGTCTAAGCCATTATTATCATTTTATCTGAAACGTATCAATTGCCTGTCAGCAGGTTGCATGCTTTAACTCTTTAGTTCCGTGTTCCATTTTTCACACACCAAGAAAGAAAAATAACAACGTTTAAACACATATCAAGATATATTGATTATACTCTTATTCCTCTTACCTGTTAGGGACCTTTAAAGTGCTCAGAGCACGCTTTGTTTTCATACACATTGGATTTTCTGTTCTTAGAATTCTTCATGCTGGTCCTTCCGTCCGAGCCTTTCCACCTACTAGCTCACCTACCAGGAAAGTCTCCTTTCAACCTCTTGCCTCATACCCCCCACCAAGATCTTCACATGGCTCAGCAATTTCTCATCCTGTAGATCTCAGCAAGGTATCACTACCTCTGAAAGCCTTCTCTGGCCGTCTCATCTGGAGTAGTACTGCTGTCCGCTACCCAATCTCTCTCTACCTCATTTTCCTGCGTTTTCACTCCATTCCACTTAGCACCATTACCAGTTACCATTTATTGTATTTGCTCACTATCCATGGTTTCCTCCACTAAAATGTAAGCTTCTGTCTTGTGCACTATTATATTCCCAAAGGTTAGACTAGCCCCACGACATTGTAGGCACTCAATAGTATTGATTACACAAATGAAAGGAGTATACAGTTGTGTCTACTACGACTCACTAGACCTGAAGAATATATGCCATAATTTGGGTACTGTTTTTCTGAAGATGAATAAACTATCATACAAATCTCTGTCAGTAAAAACATGGTGACTATAAGTAAACATCACTCGTTCGTTCACACAAAGTACACCAAGATGTTTCGGTTACCAATGAACCATTTCGACTTTCACATTTGCATAGAAACCAGTTTAAAGATGTTTGGAAATAAAGTCATATCACTTGTTATAAAACAAAACAAAACAAAACAAAACTCAACTTCAGGCTAACAAACACAATGAACATTAATAAAAGGCTACCTGGGTCATCTCCATTGGTTAGTACAGGGCCCCAAACAAGTACTTTAACCTCTCTTTGAGTTAGTTCCACCTAAAAAACAGGAAAAATAATAATACCTGACTCACAGAACAAGGTGGTCTCTCTTGTTGCTGTTGTTGTTGTTGATGATTTTAGTTTGTGGTTGTTGGGAAGGAAGGGGCTATTGGAAATAAGGGAAGGGACGACAGCCCCCAGAGCCACCCCATAGCACTGTTACTACCTTTCCCTCACCTCAGCTATTCTACCTACTTCTTCCACCCCCATGACCCACATGATTTCGTTCTCAATCCAGATTTGTAAAATGGTTAGAAGGTATCAGTTTTTACTCAATCAGGCCCCTTTACACACAGAGAGGAGGAGGAGAGGGGAGCATGCATTGATGAAAAGTAAAGATAAAGATTAGAAAATCTAGAATCCTAAATACAAGAATCTCATGAAGTACAGAAATACTGTTAAAAATAAGATGGTCTCATAAAAAATAACAAATAAATTTTCAAATTTACTCAGGCAGACCACTGTCAGAACAGAAAAGGTTGGGATATATTTAAATGAGGAAGGCATCCATATTTTCACGTAAAATATAATGACGTCATGCATACACAGGTCCTGTCTCAAAAAAGGGACCAGGAAAATATTTAATCATAGTTTTTTAATCCCATTATTATGGGATAGCTATTTATGTTTTCATAATCTAGTAAACTAGTGATAGCACTAAAGGTTTAAAATTATTTATGGAAAAAATATATAGAATTAAGAAAATTTAATGTGATAACATTCTGTGTTTTTGCTGCCTATGGAGACACAACAGCATTATTCCATTTTGGTGATAAAACCAGAGTGTTAACAGGAGCACAGTTTGGGAGTGACAACCTCAATTGAAACTTGATGCACAACACGCTAAACACTTCTGTCTGTTAGAATACAGCAAAAATTACCGAACGGGCTATGAGTAGGACAAGGTGAGGGTGATGTCTTAATAAAAGAAGAAAATAATATTTATGTGTGACATGTTACATACTATAATTCTGCAAGAAAACACACAAAAAAAGACACTTTCTAACAGGAATATCTTAAGAAAAATAGAAATGACTGAAACAGGAAAAATCTAACACATGGACAATATGCCAGTTAATACTCTTTTGGCAGATTTTCTTTAATTTAGGAAATTGAGAAAATAACTTTCTCTAGAAGCTCAGCCACCTGTGAGTAATGCCACGAAAATCAACGTTAAAGTCTCTCCTATTTACAAACCAATTAATGGAAAGTGAACTCCTACTGGCACTGCAGGGCCTGCTGTCTGAGTACTCTGAAGTGGTTTCATTGTGTTGTGTCTTGTTCCCCATTTACCTCTTTTTTTGGTTAAAGCTGGGTTGAGGGGTGCCTGGGTGGCTGAGTCAGTTAAGCATCTGACTCTTGGTTTTGGCTCAGGTCCTGATCTCAGGGTCCTGGGCTCTGCGCTCAGCAGGAGTCTGCATGAGATTCTCTCTCTCTCCCTCCTCCTTTGCTCCTCCCCCCGCTCCAGCACTTGCTCTTTCGCTCAAATAAATAAATAAATCTTTAAAAAGAAATCTGGGTGGAAATTGATGGCTGATATGGGAAATGGTTGATGATTTTATTCTTTACTCATTCATCGAATCATCAAGATACGTTAGACATATTATAGATCGCCAAAGAAGAATATGTTCCAAATCTTGGCCAAAATATGGCAGTGTGAAGAAAAACTGTATGTCAGAGGAAGAGCCTGGCCTGGGTTTGATTGGAACACAGAGTACCACAGAGTCGTGAGGGATGAAGGAAGAGTTGTCAGCAAAGGGCAGAACATGTTTCCACAGGTGCTGCTAAGCAAGGGGATAACAGGAGCATATTCGCGTTGACTGAGTGAATATGTGTCCAGGTCCAGGTTGTCACACTTCGCTTTGTCCATCTGGCCGATATCTGCATCACCTACAGGAACTTTGCAAAGCGTATTGGCAATACCTTCTCTTCAAGGAATTTTTCCAGACTCTAACCCCTGTCTCCTCTTCTTAATGTTTAATTTTTGTTGACTTCTCCAATTTTCACAAGATGAGATGTCACTGAAACTGGATTTTTCTTTTCCTTGTTACTTAGAAATGGCACTTGGTTTCATAGTTGTACGGCTTTCATTTTGGCATCTGCTAGTTATACCTTCTCTTATCACATTTCTTGGTTTCATTCAATGCAACTGTAACATAAATCAAGTTCCCAGAACACTATTCTTGGTCTGAGCATTACACTCATGTTAATCCGGCTTGTCTGGTAAATGAGATTGGAGAGCAGGTGTTCCTGGAAGCAAGTACTATATTGTACACGTAGCCCAGATATTAGCTGAGGTCATTCTGCGCACTGAGAGTTTTATGTAAAATTAAATTGACCCTGACCCTCCCTCCTTCCTCCCCCATCTATGTTTAATGGGAAGTTTGATGCTCGCTTCCAGATTTCCACAAATTCAAGGCTTGGGTTATTTTAGCTTTCTGGTTTTCTAAATTCAAATTTCTAGGTTTTTCTGAACCTCTGATCTCACTTATATCTCACTCCCATGGCTATTTTTCTTCTCCATGCTCCACACCAACCTAGAATTCATTGTCTTTAACTTGATGTTCAAATGATTCATCTAGGGCATGTGTAGGAGACTACTGAATTTGAGAATAACTGGGAGGAGAGGCAGGGGTTACATTGTAGGATTACCAAGCAAACAGCTGAAAATCAAATATTAAATACTCGCACCTCCGAAAATCTTTCATCTACCCTCCCTCCATTCCAATCGGGAGTTTATCAGTAGCTGACACTTAACCACCAGTGCCCTCCCCTCCCATGATGCTCAGTGACCCTTCTCTCTCTAATTGCTTTCTCCTTCTGCCGCACCACCTGACTCTCCTCCTCCCTTTCTCTGGTTTCCCTTACTAGCAAATTTCAACGCATTTCTGTAGTAGAACAATTTATATCTATTTGCTTCTTCCTATCCAACCAAACCAGGCATTCAAGTGCTCATCTTACACACTTCAAGAAGATAATATGCTACACAAAGATCATTTCTCTAGAAGGAAATTCTGACACTCCATTAAGGGAAGAAGTGATTCTACTTAATTGTGATTTTAAATAGAATATTTTCTTTATTGTATTTGATTAAGTTCAAAGTCATTGGCTGTTTAATTTGGAAGAAAATGACACAAAATTTTTATTAAATGTAATAAAGTAAAAATTATTTACTTACATATTGACAGAGGTGTGAAAAAGGGAAAGAGAGAGAAAGGGTGGGGGAACAAATAGAAAAATAAAGGAGACAGGAGTGGAATAGAAAGGTAGAGACAGGGAGAGAAAAGGATATATGTAGGAATAGTGCTAGGTTAAGAAAGCCCAGGTTTAAAATCAATTAAGTTATAACTTACACTGTGGCTGGCAGCATGTACAGTCCTCTGCTCAAAACACTCCAAATAACTTCCTAGCTGAGAATAAAAAGCAGCGTCCTTTCAACAGCCAACACGACCCTGTGCTTCTGCCCTCCTTGTCTCTCAGACCTCATCTCTTCCGCTCTTGTAGCTCACACCAGTCCAGCCACTCTGACCTTTTCCTCATTAATACTTGGTGTGATCTCATCTCAGGGATACCGTCCTTGCTGTGTCCTTTTCCGAAACTGTTTTGCCACACCTCCATACCTCCTTCAAGTATTTGCTTAAATATCAGCTTTTCACTGAGGCTTTTCCTAAACATTTTACTGCAACTTAAAATAGAACTCTTCCAGCTCGCCACAACTCCTACTGTTATATTTTACTCATACATTTGTGCATTGTCTGTGTCCCCTTATCAGTATATTCTTAAGAACAGGGATTCGTGTCATTTGGTTCACTGCTGGTTTGTCCAGTGCCTGGAACTGTGCCTGATATATAGGGTTGCTCAATAAAATTTTTGTAATGGTTGAAGCTAAATCTATTACCTACTATCTAAACTGCATAATCAACCTATTTTATAGTTCTTCAGGAGATATACCAAGAAACAACCACTTAGCCTGAGAAGAGGGGAAGGACATGGGAAAATAAGAACCAGAACAACAACCTGGACTCTCAGGCCAATGCTTCCCAAAGAATCTTAAGTAGAATTATGTCCTTCAAGCATTTTTGCCCACACATCTCCTAAAAGACGTGTCTCCTAAAACCCAGGTACCCCTCACATAGTTTCAGGTTAGCTTCTAACGTTATTCTCATAACTTTAGTTGCAAAGATGTATTGTTAACTATTGCGATTTGAAAATAAAATGATCATACCATTCACTTAAAGGGATTCATGGATTGTGAAAATATTAAAACTCCTGAATTGCTACATGTTAAAGGGGTGAATTTTATGGTATGAGGATTACATATTAATTTCAAATTGTTTAACATTAAAAAAAGAACTTTGGCCTGCCTCCGAAGTTAAAATCTGCCAAAGTTCTGACTTTGAGATTAAATAAATTCACCCATAACTAAAAGAGAACATTTATGTTGTCGTGATTTTCCCTTTTTTAGCTACCACTTTTAACAATAACATTTTTGATATTGTACATTTAGCAAGACCTATTCTTCCAGATGGGATAAGAAAAGGTTTGTCACTTTTTGCTCAGTCAACGGCTGTGACTTATTGAAAATAAAAGGGGGAGGGGTCCATGGAATATACAACCATTTGAGGCTCAACATCGCCTATTAAAACACGAAAACATGGCCCGCATAACAGTCAGACATTTTACATCATTTCTTTTTCTCCTGGAATCATGTTTCATTCCACTTTTCTCCAGAGTATTTTATCTCGAGGTAATATGTTTATATGCTTGAAAGTCATTTACTGATTAATGTTTCATATTACCTGTGGGAGAAATGGAGTGTATTTTTCAAGGTTGAGATTAAAGTACTTTGAGTCATCACTAAAATTATATTAGTACATAATTGATCTAAAAATATAAATATGTTACATTTTTTGAAAAGTATTTATTGGAAATGCATCTCTTAATCCGATGAATAAGGGTTTTTTTTTCCAAATTAATTCATGTATACTAAATGGTCATTATGGCTAGAATGAAACTAAGGGTTCAGCATCATTCTTTTTCCATTTTTCATTCTCTTAATTAAAATCTGAGAAATGTGCTCATATAAATAAGAATATAAGAATTTTAATCCTTCGAAATTCTAGATTTGGGGAGAATAACATAGAGTGCCATGCTACATCATTGAAAATTATTTCCAGTAACCTGTTTACTGACAACTTCGTTAAGAAGTTGTCTTCATTAAGAACTTCCTCTCCAATTTTATTGAAAGCAAAAAGAACTGGAAACTATCTTAGCTGTGAAAGAATCTGTTACCCAAACAGAAGTCACTCACCTTTTCAACTCCAAAACTAATTTCCATTTGGTGTCTGGAGGGTTTTTTCCCCACCCTGAGGTAATGCACCAATAATAAGATTAAGGCTGTGAATTCTAAGTATTGGGGTTGTTTTGTTGTTGTATTTTTTGTGTAAAAGGATAACAGAGATTATCATGGACAGTGGGGTGACAACTTAAATCCCCTCAATCTTCTCTCAAGTATAGCAATTCTAAGGAAATTGAAAATACTAAGGTTGATTCCCGTAAAACTATCCCTCTACTCATAGACCCTTGTTTGAAGATCGCTGCTAAGGAAAAAGAGAGAGAAGGAGAGAGAGAGAGAGAGAGAGAGAGAAAGAAAGAAAGAAAGAAAGAAAAAGAAAGAAAGAAAGAAAGAAAAGAAGGAAGGAAGGAAGGAAGGAAGGAAGGAAGGAAGGAAAGAAGGAAGGAAGGAAGGAAAGAAGGAAGGAAAAGAAAGAAAAGGAAATCTCACAAATGAGGCTTCTAAAATGTTTATGACGTAGACATGTTTCAGAAATGCTTTTGTTCTTTCCCTCTTAAGAGATTCATAATATTCATTGTTCTCTGGTGAGGAAACCTGTTTGCCTTGTTTAACTCAGCCTTTCTAAATCATTTTTGAACACAGAATCCTTTTCCCTTGAAACATTATTTGACAACCCACAGAATTAATAGTCTATTGGTACATGTTAAACACTATGCTAGATGTTGCTACTGAAAGACACGGGTGCATGTGTGTGTGTGTAAAGTAGGAACCTAGAGAAGAAAAATGAGGTTTTAGAAAATAAGGGCTTGCTATCATTGGGAAGTGAATTCTGGCGACTAAGGAATCTGAGAGAGTCGCTGGGGACCCAGGAGTGGAACAGGATATTACATATTCAGAACAGAAAAGGGGCTAGTTCAAGCAATATGGGGGAAGGGAGAAGATTCAATGTCACCACCAAATTATTACATAAGAGAGTGACAAGACTGTCCAACTTCTAGGATCCTTCATACATATTCAACAGATAAGCTGCTGCTGATAACAGAGTGTTCTTTCTTCTGGAAGCTGGGGGTGGGAACCTAGACAGAAAATAACTGCATCTCCAGAGATCAAGGGAGAAAATTCATTCAGCCTCCAACTGGTGCTAGGTGGGAAAAAAAATGCTAATTTCAGGGGTAAAAAAAGGATAGCATAGCCTAAAATAAAATGCTATGTGTGAACTACCTGGAAAGAAAGATTACACAGTCAGGATGAGAGTGAGGAGTTCTTTAAATTAACTCAACATAAATTAATATCTAGTCAGCTTTCTCTCAGAGATTGCCTAGAAATATAATAAAATTTTGTGTGCTCAATACAGTGCACATATCTTTGGGAAAAGACTGCACAAGAGAAGTGAGAGAGGACAGTCAAGCTTCAAGCCAGAGGTGAAATCTTTACGAAGCCCTTAGATAGGAGGAACAGAAGTCACCTAAGGCAAGCATAGGTTGTATCTAGCAGTCATCTCTAAAAGGCTTCCTTGAATATGGCTTCCCTCTTCTCAATGCTCAGGCTGTAATTTTACTTTATTATTTTATTTTTTAAAAGATATATTTTTATTTATTTGAGAGAGAGAGAATGTGGAAGGGGGGCAGAGGGAGAGAGGGTCTTAAGCAGATTTGTGTGGAGTGCCAAACCCTATGTGGGGCTTGATCTCGTGACCCTGAGATCACAACCCTGAGATCATGATCTGAGCTGAAACCAAGAGTCAAATGTTTAACCGACTGTGCCACCCAGGCTCCCCTTCTCAGAGTGTGATTTTAAAAACAACTTAGGAACATTATAGAAATCATCATACTGGTAAGTAAAAGAGAAAACCAGCATGGAAAAGACCCATGGTAAATAGCAACAATTTAGAAAAGTAAAAATTTATCTATATAACCCCTGTAATATTTAGATGAGCACCCTTCTCAGGGTTCTCTGAACATACATGTGATGGAACTGGACTGGACCTGAACAAATCATAAACTGAGGGCTGAAAACAGATGTTACCAAATCAACTCCTACTTCAAACCCAAATTTTCAAGGCCCCCTTTGTACAAAGTCCTATCGTCAGTCCATCAAGTTAGTAAAGAATGCAAATCCCAGCAATGGTTTAAATGTGAAATCCAGAAGAAAGACTTACATTTAGCTTTAATATCAGTTACTATGACAACCAATGGGCTATTTAAAGTTATTAGCATTCTAGCCCACTGAGTTAATAATACGGACAAGAATGGCATAAAAGTTAAGCAAAAGCAAATTACTTCAATGTCATATCACATAGCAATGACAGTTAAAGCCACGTAAGCTTAAGACGGTTTGGAGAAACATAGTTAAAAGGGCAAATCAATCATCAGCTCTTGAAACCAGTAGCATATTATTGATGCCTTCTACCCACCATATTCTTCACGCTCATTAAAATTCAAAGTTCAGGATTTAAACAAAACAAAGTGAAATAGTCAAATTGGAATGGACAAAATGATATTTGGCTAAAGTATTTTACAACTCTATGGTCTCCACCTTACTAACTATCCCTTGTTTTAAGCTCAACACACGTGGTCAAGAGGGGAATACAGAGTTAGCTCTGGGATATCCAGAGGATTTTAACAAAGAAAAAGGTGATGCAATAAGGATGAACGGATTAAGTTCCATGAACTGCTGTTTGGAAGATTCATCTGCTAAAAGCGGCAAAGAATGACATAAGATGTTAAAAACAGATGGCCTAAGTCACACTGCTACATCACAGAAGCATGGAGACAAGAACTAAAATAGCCCAAGTAATATTTTTATTAACAAGATGCCAAGTACAGCAGCAAAAATACCTTTAGGAGGAATCTCACTTCAGAAAAAGGTTTTCCCCCCTTACACTTGATGCTATTTTTTGAATTACTCTTGGTCTGTTGCATATGTTCAAGCATCTGGGTACTTGCCATGCTCAGATGAAAGAAACTAACCTCTCTCCTTGAATGAGGCCTCCTTGTCTTATGAGCCTACCTGTGTGACGGAGATAAACGAGAGTATAAACTAAACACACAACTTCTGAGAAAAGTGTTATCCTTCATACTCTTATAGAGAAATTTTTTTCCACATTAAACAAGATGACTGGTGTTTGAATTAGTTATGAAGAAAGAAACGTTCATTAAATCTGGTGACAGCAAATGTTGCTGGAGTGACCTTAGGATTATTAAAGGTGATGCCAGGAAATCACTTCAAGAACATGGACACACATGGCGATGGGTGTGAGCAGTGAGCTGTGATTACCCACAGGCATTTTGATTAGAAGACCAGCACACAACAAGCAGATCAGAGCATGGGAGATTCAAAGACATGTGAGAAAAATCTCCCAAATCAGAAAGTACAGTCTGAGATTTATAGAATGATTCACTCCTATGGCCCTATGAGTAAATAGTATTCACCAATATATATGAATTCATCCATCTGTAAATTATACTTCAGGACTTCCTTGGAAAAGTGGCATGACATAGTGGTTAAGAGCATGGAATGTGGAGCCAGACAACCTGGATTGGAATCTCAGCTCCTGCATTCTGGACAAATCAAGTGACTAATCTGGGGCTTCATTGCTATGTCTCCTCACAAAGATCAAATGAGCTAATGAATTTAAAGTCCTTAGAACAGTGACCAATACATACTTTTCACTATATACCATTTATATTATCATTATATATTATATACATAATGAAGATAAGCACAACTGGAAATTCTAATATTTCCCTTGCTTGCCCTGCTAATTTCCTTGCATAACCCCACTTTTGACCAACAATCTGAGGGACAGAAGTTGAACAGAGGAACAAAATATAGTCAAAAGATGAAGAAGGCTGTTCCTGTTCAAGCAATGACCAGGAAAGATAGGACAAAAAGATGCCAGTATCTGTCCTGACAGTACCTGGTATCTTGGCCTTGACTCACACATGTGAACAGAATAGACTTTTGAAACCTAATGCCATTTTAGGTTGAATTGGGCTTGATTAAAATTTGGCTTTCCTTACAGCTTTCTAACACGGGAGTAATATTCTAGTCAAAGAATGAAACCACCTCTTTGCATGCCTCATAATAGACAAATAACAAACAATCTTAGACAAAAAACAAACAATCTTAAACAAAATAAACAAACAAATTTAAAATTATTGTGGTCTTCGTTGGCATGAGTCAACCTCTCAAGTTCACTGAAGAATTAGAGTTTTAGGGTCTACCAGGCAGTCTGTGGGGCAGACCCTGGATGGAGGCAAATTCGCCAGGGTATTCCCTCCCAGTGCAGCACCTGCCTGCCCACCAGCCAGGCTGCATCCTCCTGGAGCAGCCCAGCTACCCAGATACCTTCAACTGCTTTACATCCTGGTAAGTGGAGTCACAGAGAACTGACACTCCGTACCCTCAAATCTTAGAACTTAAAGAATTGAGATTTATTTAGGTATGCGGATTCAAATTACGAAGTCTTATAATCTCATTGCAATAGGTGCTAAAGAAAAATACTCGGGCAGGCACGATTAAATAGTAGCATCAAACCCCTCTCAAAACATAGTTGATTTTTACTTTCTTGTGACAGCTCATCCTTTGTGTTAGAAAGATCTCTGACCTATCACTGGTTTTTACTGTTTCACTGAGGTTCTCATTAAAATAACTCCTACGGTAGAATGATTGATGATGCCCGATATTTAGGACTAGCACTATGACTGCCGTCACGGGCAAAGGAGCTAGACATCTCCAACAAATTCACTGGAACTGTATCAGACCCTCTTAGGCCAACTCCCAGACCTCATGTCATTGCAGTGATCACAATAACACAGCAATAACATCCACATTTGCCTTGTGATTGTCTGAATACCCACTCACAGCCTATGTTGTAAGCCATCCTTACTTTACAACCGACAATGACTCACCTTATCCTAAGTTTTGTGATTTGTCATTGGTCCTGATTTCTCTTTTTCTCTTTCACAAGGGAAAATATCAACACAACCCTGAGTTCAAAAACCCTAAGAAGCACTAAGTTGTGACTAAACCAGCCTGCCTGTGTGGTGTTATTTACATAAGCTCTCAAAGTCATGTTCCATTTTGTCACAGATTTATCTAAAGTGGTGATACACAGAGTACTTTTTATTTCACAGAATGTACCATTTTTGCCATTCCTTGAACCCATGAAGAAAACCAAGAAGCAAGCTCTTTAAGTCAAGATGTCCTTGGAGAATAATTTAATAACCACAAATGTTTCCAAGGAGCAGAGAGGTCCTATTTCTGAGCACCTCAACTACAACTGCACTTCTGAGCCTCATCTCTAGAGTGCTCACTAGAAACTCATGTCTTGCTGAAAATCACTTCACCAAGAAATCTTTACTTCTCTGCTTTCATTGCAAATTACCATGGCTTTAGAGACACCATGATCGTAAGGTGGTAAACAAAAACCAATAAAACTATTATTAGAATCCATAACTCTTTCTTCCAAGTAGGTAAAAAAATGGGTTAACTGTAGTTTTCAACATTTTTTTTTTTTAAGATTTTATTTATTTATTTGACAGAGAGAGACAGCCAGCGAGAGAGGGAACACAAGCAGGGGGAGTGGGAGAGGAAGAAGCAAGCTCATAGCGGAGGAGCCTGATGTGGGGCTCGATCCCAGAACGCCGGGATCACGCCCTGAGCCGAAGGCAGACGCTTAACGACTGAGCCACCCAGGCGCCCCAGTTTTCAACATTTTTTAAGGCATTTTGGTCATAATAAATTTGCGTCCTCTGGCATTGCTGAAAGACGGCACCTTTTGAAAAAGGTTTGACGTCCAATATATTCTCCATCTTAACCTACAGCACAGGACTTAACGAAGTTTTCTACATTCTAAGTTTAACCTTCTAAGGAAGCTCCAAAGGATTTTTAAATTTTTTCTTCATGATTAGTGCTTTTCCTTGTGTTGCCCCTAGTCAATATATTTCAGATTATATCTGCAAGTGGTTACCTTTGTTCAGCAGTGTGCTAGTCAATGTTTAACCGCCAGTTCTGCAAACAAAAACAAACAAAATAAAACAAGAAGCCTTGATTCATAGCATCTGCCAATTTCTGTGGTGTAAATACTTCCAAAAGAGCTGATTTCAAATTACCAATATAATGACACTGAATGCAGAGTTAGGAAGAGATATCTCTATCATATAGACAGAAAAGAAATAATGTCAAGAACGTTGATACTAAGACGTAGTAAAACAATTAAGATGTGATTAGTTTTGAAGATTTATTACCTTTGGTTTTAATATGATTTATTTAATCATAAGATCATATGTAATTTTTAATAATGTGTGTGTTTAACAATCATCTTTCACAAGCCACTAAGTGCTGGCTCAAGCACATCACTGCTTCTATTATGACAGCTAATCAAAATTTAAGCTTACACCTATCTTCATGATAGTAAAATCCATATTTTATTTTATTTTTTTATTTTTTATTTTTTTACATATCTACCTTTTATTTTATTTTATTTTTTTAATGTTTTTTTTATTATATTATGTTAGTCACCATACAGTACATCACTGGTTTCTGATGTAAAGTTCGATGATTCATTAGTTGCGTATAACACCCAGTGTACCATGCAATACGTGCCCTCCTTACTACCCATCACCAGCCTATCCCATTCCCCCACCCCCTCCCTCTGAGGCCCTCAGTTTGGTAAAATCCATATTTTAAATATCCATCTAAATACACTGTACACTTTTTTTATTGGTTGCTATATTTCTACTCATGGTGGTTGGAATATGTTACTATCTTCTTTCAAGTTCATGGAAAAAAGACTGACTAAATGCAGGGCATGAACTTGAGATTAGTGTGAAAGCCAGTGTTTGATTTTGTTTGGGGAATTATATCCTCTTTAAACTGGCTGGTTTATGATATGACAAGTTGTTTAAAAAAAAAAAAAAGCTGGCTGGGCAAATCTCTGAAAAGTCCTAGAAAATTCGCAATGCTCCTGTTAGCATCAGTGATGTCAGTGTAATCTTTTCTCACTTTGGAGGCCTTCCATGTTCATACAGACTAAACTAATGAGCCCGAGTTCCTAACAGCACAAGAAGTTCAGTATTTTCTAAGCGGGAACTTTCCAAGCCTTTAAAGAGAAAGCCACCAATCACAATACCTTCCACATAAAGTACACAGAAGTCATAATCATCAGCCTCCAAAAATCTTTACTAATATTATTGCAATTAACGTTATTAGTAGCAAACATTATTGCTAAGCACTGATCTGGTTGTTATATATAGTACCTCATTTAACCTCATAACCGCATGGGGGAGGTACTTCTGTTATTCTCATTTTATTTTTTTAAAAGATTTTATTTATTTATTTATTTATTTATTTATTTATTTATTTAAGAGAGACCGGGTGGGGAGGGGCAGAGGAAGAGAGAGACTTTCAAGCAGACTTAAGGCTGGGTGCAGAACTTAATGCAGGCCTGACACAGAGCCCGACTCGGGGCCCTGACGACAACCCTGACGGCATGACCTGAGCCAAAATCGAGACTCAGATGCTCAACTAACAGAGCTACCTAGGCACCCCCTATTTTCCTCATTTTAAAGGTGAGCAAACAGGTGAGGTTTACATAGACTAAATAACTAGCCCAAATAATGTTGGGGATAAAGCTGAAACCCAAACCCACACCTACCAAACTCCCAAGCCCCGTCTTAATTCCATTATGTTCATTACACCCGGGATCTCTACCTCACTTGTACTCCATCCACCCAGTGTTCAAACCTGAAACCCCAAACTTATTTAATGTTGTACAGTTTTTCATGCCTTACACGTACTTAATCACTAAAACCAGTAGGTTATACTTCCAAATAGGTCTCAGATTTGTTCATCTCTATTGCCACTGCCCTGTTCCAGGCTACCATCATCTCTGGCCTAGGAAACTGAGAGAATCTCCTGCTTGGTTTCCATCCCTTCCATCTTGCCACGATCCCCTGTATCCCCATGCTCAATCATTGTTCAGCATGAAGCTAGAATAATCTTTCTAAAGTTAAAGTCCGATTCTACCAGTATCTTCATTAAAATATTTCAGTGCGGGTTGGAGCGAAGACCAAAGTCCTTAAAAAAGATTTCCCCAAGCTCTTCACGATTTGCTCTTCAGGCTCTGACATGGCAACGTCCCCTTCTATAGTGATGAACTTCTGGTTCTCAGAAGGTGCCAAACTCTTACCAACTGGCTTTTGAACAAGACTTTCTTCTGTCTGAGGGACTAATCATCTGCTCCTACCCTTCCCCGACACGTGCATTGTGATCCGGTTAATTATTCAAATCTCAACTTAAAATTTCCAGTGCCTAGGAAGAAAGGGATAAAGAAAGGGGGAGTAATCAGAAGGGGGAATGACACATGAGAGACTAGGGACTCTGAGAAACGAACTGAGGGCTTCAGAGGGGAGGGGGGTGGGGGAATGAGATAGACCGGTGATGGGTAGTAAGGAGGGCACGTATTGCATGGTGCACTGGGTGTTATACACAACTAATGAATCATCGAGCCTTACATCGGAAACCGGGGATGTACTGTATGGTGACTAACATAATATAATAAAAAAAAATTAAAAAAAAATTTCCAGTGCCTAGTACTACATATAGTAGGATTTCATGAACTTTTACATGAACATTTTCTCCAACTAGGTTATGTCATGTATTTGTTCCTGTAAGAGAGAAGCTATAGACCATTTGAAATGATCCGTTATCATCTCTAACCATATTCATTAGTGTCACTCTGCAAGTGAACACAGAGATAGTTAACTTCCCAGGGGCCAGTTTCCTTATCCAAAAAATGAAAAGAATGGATCAGACGGTTTTTACAGAATGAATGTATAAATAAAATTCCTAAGTTAGAGGACTTTGTACCTTCACTGAGATAATTTTGGGGACCAAAATACAAGAAGCAGTAGTAATAACTCTTTCTAAGCAGCAAGTAGCATTTTTTTAACGAATATCGAAGCAGTTTTTGGAAGAAGTCAGATAATGGCAAGATACAGAATATAAATATTTTATTGATGCCTGTTTCATTAAAATATCAGTTAAATATGTGAGGGACTCCAGAATTAGGAATGCTGTGGCTCTTGCTCAGAGCATACTTCTCAGATTTCAACATAAAATTCCCAAGTGTGTGACTCTTTGTGAGTACACAGATGGGAAAAAAAACAAAAATCACTAGGATTACACAGGTGATAGAGCCTTATCGGGTAGACACTTTTGCGGGGCTGTTTTCACCTCTAAGCCTAGATTCTTTCAACACACAACAAAAAGACAGATGGAATAAGGTCTGGAAAAACACCATTTTTTTTTTTTTTTTTTTTTTTTGCCTTGCAACCTATTACATCAGCTAGCATTTCCCTGTAGTTGTGATTATTACATTATGACTTGATTACTAACTATTACCGCCACAGTCGGAAAAGTAAAAGCCCGGCATGGGGCCATCTCCATTAAAAGAATATGAAATTCCATAACAAGCTCTGAGGCTCCATGGCTGCGGTGGGGTTGAACTCAGAAGTACGTATCTACTTAAGATGCTGTTTGAAGGAGCACCCTAAGTTACACCATTATTTCATTTCGTTTGAACTGTACCATGGATTTTTCCATTAAGTAATATTAGACACTTAAACACTATACCGAGGTTATTCGTGCTCTAAAAAAGGCAGTGTGATTTTTTTTTTTTCCTACTCTCTTTCCAGAGGAGGAGAATTTTCTAGCACATGTATATGCAATCCTGATTTTGCCTAATAGGACAGGCTAAGTGGTTACATAAACTAGAGAACACCAGTCATGCTAAAGAGGCATAACTGAGCAGAGAAGCATTAATATTCATGTTGGTAATAGGGGCATATGCCATTTAGGAAACCAGAGAGAAAAGAGCTTTAGTTGCTGTAATTGAACAGACCCAGGAAAAACAAAACAACAACAATAACAACAAAGTCAAATATATTCAAAGCATATAGATTAGTGTTAATGGGAAAGGGAATTATGATACTATTTCACATCTATTCTTCTTTTATGTGTCACTCAAATGACAAGATGGGCCAGGATGAGAAGTGAGATCTGATGAAGTTTTTTGGCAGCGTTTTTAGGACAAAATCTAGTGATGGAAAAACACCAAACTACTTAAATATTTTACAGGAAGACGATTATCACAGCAAGAAAACTACAAATGATATACATATTTAAACTATATACATATTTAAAACTACAAATGAGCAAACTCGTATATATTTACTTATGCGAGGGACAGATCGCATACGCGTGGGTATGTGAGTGTGTGTGTGATACACACTCAAAATAATAGAGAGATTTAGGGAAGATACGGCACTTGATTTGATTCTCAGAACCACGGAGGTTTGTTTACTCCAGTGACTTCTGCTACCATAATCGTGTGGAAAAAATCTATACTTAGCAGGATTAAAAGCTTTTTTGAACTAAAGAAGAGGTGACTCCTCCTTTTCTGTCATACTTGGCCATTTTCTTTCCTGCTGTGGGATTCCTCACTTTAGAAAGGAAGGCATATCTCTGACAGGAGCCAGTCCAAGTTTGGATATCATCACTATCCAAAAGAGAAACTTAAAATGGTTCCAAATCTCAGTACCTACACCCACTGACCTTCTCCTGCCCCCAAACGCTTGGCTCAACCCCCCTTTCAGTACTCACTTCACTGATATTAGCAATGGCATCACCTCTAAATTCTTTCCTTCCTTTTATTTTTAACCCTTTAAACACACTTAGAATTGACCAATATAATTCTGTCCTCCCCTGTCCCCTCACCACCAGAGAAGGAAATACCTACAGAAGTACAGGAGACTGTGTGAGCAAGTCTGTGGGCTTACTATCTAAAAGCCTGTGTCATTAGGAAATGAAACAATGGGTGAAATTTAAAAGCCTAAAATGTGGTTCTAGGCCTTTTGGCAAAAGGTCAATCTATAGAACAGGATGAGAAACGAGTACAAGGAGAACCTGCACGAATCCAGAGCCTGCAGTTTGAAAAGACCCTGGGAGCACCGCCCTGTAAAGACACATCAGGCAGCAGCAGGAACGATGAAGTCAGAATTCCCGTCCCAGCCCGGTGGCCAGCTCCACAACCCCCGGATTCTGGATAAATCACAGAAGCTGAAGCAACTGTTACTTTCTTCCTTTAGAAAGAGCAACACCAATAATGTTAGAAGATAATTCTTTAAAACTTACTAAAATTGCTCTTCCTTTCACCACCATTGCTGAAGTGCCAGCAGCCAAAATGAAGTTCAATCCGTTTGCGACTTCTGATGCGGTCAAGAACTGTAAAAGGCATTTCAGTGCACCTTCCCACATTGGCAGTGAGATTATGTCTTCCCCTCTTTACAAAGAGCTGAGACACGGGAAACGTTTGATGCATGCCCATGCAAAAGGCGGGTGAAGTAAAGGTTGTGTGAGGATACTACAAAGGTCAGCAAATTGGCAAGGTCGTCCAAGTTTATAGGGAAAAAAATGTCCTCTACGTTGAACGAGGAGAGAGAGAGCAGGCGAATAGCACCACTGACCATATGGTCATTCACTCTAGCAAAGTGGGTATCCCTAGACGAAAACTGGACAAAGACCACAAAAAGATCCTTAAATGTAAAGCCAAATCTCTTCAAGAAGGAAAGGAAAAGGGCAGATATAAGGAAGAAACAATTGAGAAGATGCAGGAATTATCTTACATACGACTTTAAATAAAAACTGTTAAAATGAAAAAAAAAATATTGACATTATAAATAACTTAACTATTAATAAAATTTTGCTTATAAATAGCTCCCGCAAGAAAATATTTGTTCTTTATTTTCCCCTGGATTGAAATAATTTCCTGTCTCCATTGAGAGTGACAGACTCCTACAAACACTGTTTAATCTAGGACCTCACACTTAGTGAGTCACAGTATACTGGAAATCACTGTTTGCTAATTTGTGTTGATATTTTTCTATCTTGTGCTTTCCCAGTTTTTATAATCTAGACATTCAAGAGTAACGATGCTTCGTTCTTCTAAATTATGCACACAATTGTGTGTTTTTTTCTCTTTACAAATTAAAACCCACCCGAACCAAAACTTTTAAAAAAGTCAAACAAAAACACCTAGCTTTTTTTTTTATTCTGCAAGTATAAAGTATATAAGAAATACAAGAAATGTTAAAGTGAAATTTAAGGAAGCAAGGGAGGAAAAAGGGAAAGGAAACAGCTAAGTAAAAGATGAATCATTACTATTCAGTGAGCCCTAACTACAAGCCATGCGCTGTGCTAAGTGCTTTCCGAGGGCTGTGTGCTATAGTCCTCACACAGCCCCAGGAGGAAGGTGACACAATTATAAATTGCTTAGACAAGAACACTGAAATGAAAGCTAAAGGTCTTGTTGAAGACTGCATTGCGGGTGAAAGGAAGACCTACATAGATAACCAAGAACGCGGTCCAGGAGAGAAAGGAGAGAGAGAGAGAGAGAGAGAGAGAGAGAGCTTGGGATGGAGATGAAGGTAAGAAGTGGATGGACATGGTTCACCCCCTTCCCCCCCTCCCAAAGTCATATTCGGCTTATAAGCAATTCCCATGCCAGCTGTTACTGTGCTCCTTTCTCTGTTCTCCAATTAGGGCTTTCAATGAAAGAAAGCAAAAGGAATAAAAATAATTTTAATAGAAATAACCTTGAATTTTCTTTTTTTTTCAAGTGAACCATTTGCGAAAATTGGCACTTTCAAAATTGCTAATAACAAATTACATGCAACCCATTTCACAGCTGTTTCCATCACCCCAGTGTGTTATCACAGTTACCTATTAACACTTTTCTATTAAAAAGTCTATATAAAACCATATGCATATGAGGTAGGCTCCAGTGTTTGCTAATCAGTTAGCAAAACGCCATTAACTTGGCTTAGTTCAAGGTAATTGGTTACTATAAAAAATAAAATTCCCCAGGTGCAGGGAGATGCATAGACCTACTTTCCACCTAACTAAGGCAGTGATTTTTACTCTAAGGAGCTGTAAGCAATCTTTGGAGGTGCCCTAGGGGACAACTGTGGCTAGAGGTTGGGTCTCTTGACCCTCTTTTTCAATCTCTAATTAGCAGAACAACTCTGTTCTTACATGATTTATATACTGGATTTTCAACAAGATTTTGGCTAAGAAACAGTTCAGTTCAAAAAATCCTGAAAATCACTGAGGTAAGGGACTTTTATTTTCTCCAAACATAATTTTGAATATAAAACCAATTAATAATTGTTACTTAAAGCTGTCTTCAAATCTCCCATCAAATTATATTCTGGTGTTATTAATGAAACTAGGATGACAATGAGGTCCTTCAGTATAATCATATAATAATATTTGAGCAGCAGGTTTTAGTGGTTCGATCCGCTTCTTCCGCTGAAGTACACTGAGCCAAGGAAAAGTCAGAGCAAATCAACAGTGTTTGAAAAGCTTAGTGGTCCTTTAACAGAAGATAAAATAATCATCAGGTTTTTAAATTTATAAGGTGTATGTTATGAGAAGAAAGTAAAATGGGTCTGATCTGATTTGTCCTTTATAAAGTCATATAATGGCCCAGCGCACGCTGTGCTTTTTGTATGCAAATATTGATTGTATGCTCTTGTAATTTGTCCTTATCACCCACAATTTCAAGGCAAACGTTCCCCCACAGAAAGGAAGGAAGGAAGGAAGGAAGGAAGGAAGGAAGGAAGGAAGGAAGGAAGGAAGAGAAAGAAAGAAAGAAAGAAAGAAAGAAAGAAAGAAAGAAAGAAAGAAAGAAAGAAAGAGAAAGGAGTATTGTACATAGCATTTTCTAACATTTAGGAAGGGATTCTTTCTGTCTACAAGCATTTTGAACTTGGTGTTAATATTATGAACTAGCCTCAAAGACCACATGAATGTAAGAAATAATGCAGTTAAGCTCAGTCGTTCGCTTCCTGTACATGAGAAACTACACTAGACTCTGGCGACACAACAATAGTAGAAGGAGGAGAAGGAGGAAGACGAAGGGGAGGAAGAGGAGAATTTATGTCTTAGGAATTTAGTTTAGTGATAAAGCCAGCCATATGAGGAATTTTAATGCAATGTGGCTGTTAACATAAATGTATGTATCAGCAACCCAATAAAGGGCAATGAGCTCAAACTGAGGTTTCAGGAAATCTTTTTTTTTCTTTCTTTTTCTTTTTTTAAGATTTTATTTTTAAGTAACCTCTACACCCAACATGGGGCTCGAACTCACAACCCCAAGATCAAAAGTCCCATGCTCCACAGACTGAGCCAGCCAGGGACCCCTCAGGAAATCATTTTCTAGAGGATACCTTTAGGTTCAGGGCTTTGTTTTTAAGAGCTCTATTAAGATATTTTTGAGGAGTAATTCACATACTATACAATCCACTCATTTAAAAGTTACAATTCAATGTTTAATACATTTGCATGGCTGTGTAACCATCACCAAAATCGAATTTTAGAACATTTTTGTCCCTCTTAAAGAAACCCAATAACCACTAGCTGTCACTCATCATCTTCCTCCGCACCACCGCCTTCCACTCCCACCCACCAGCTCTGAGCACCCCACTAATCTGCTTCCTGTCTCCATGGACTTGCTGTTGCATAGAAATGGAAGTATACATGATGTGGTCATTTCCGAGTTCTTTACTTAGCATAGAGTTTTTAAGGCTCATCCTGTTGCATGTAGTATTTTATTACTATTTTATTGCTGAATAACTTTCCATTGCATGGATACACTATATGTTATTTAACCATTCATCTGTTAAGGAAATTTGGGTTGTTTATTTTGGGAATAAGTAATGCTTTCAGAACATCTGTGTCAGGGTGCCCAGGTGGCACAGTCGGTTTAGTGGCAGACTCTTTTTTTTGTTTTGTTTTGTTTTTAAAGATTTTATTTATTTGACAGAGATAGAGACAGCCAGCGAGAGAGGGAACACAAGCAGGGGGAGTGGGAGAGGAAGAAGCAGGCTCATAGCAGAGGAGCCTGATGTGGGGCTCGATCCCACAACGCCGGGACCACGCCCTGAGCTGAAGGCGGACGCTTAACCACTGTGCCACCCAGGTGCCCCTAGTGGCAGACTCTTGATTTCAGCTTGGGTCACAATCCCAGGGTCCTGGGATTGAGTCCCTCGCAGGATTATGACCTGAGCCGAAACCAAGAGCAGAGGCTTAAGTGACTGAGCCACCCAGGCGCCCCTGGAAGAGTTACTTATATACTCTGTATAGAAGTTCCTTATCAGACATACAATTCGTGAAAATTTGCTCCCACTCCGTGGGTTGTCATTTCACTTTCTTGAACTTAGTTGCAACAGAAATGTTTCTAATTTTAACGTCGTCCCATTTATCTATTTTGTTGTTGTTGTTGTTCTTGTGCTTTTGGTTTCATGTCTAAGAAAACATCTGAGATTAGGCCCTGCATGATGAGTAAGAAAGAACCAAACAGGACAGCAGAAGTTCATTCCAGGCAGAAGTAATAGGACAAGCAGTGGCACGGAGGCATAATACACTGTGAAACCTTCTTCCGTTTGCTTAGAACAGGGGAGAGGCCCCCAGAGCCAAGCCTAGCAACTCTGGCACAGCATCGAAGCAGTTTTAGGATGTATAGTGTAGTTCCCAGAAGGGTATTATTGACAGTATCCTCCTGCTAGCTGCAGGTTAAGACCAATTAAAGGAGTACATGTGCTGAAAGAAGGTCCATACAGCGTAAACATTTTAAAAATATCTCTGCTCTTTCAAATAAGTAAAAGATTTGTGTCCTCTAATTTGGAGGCCCTGAGGCAAAAGTCCAGTTTACATTCCCTAGTTTTCATTCTGGATTCTACACTGTATCTAGGAGACTGACAAATATACTTTAAGAGCTTTTTAAAAATATTATCATTATAGGAAAAAAATGGTAGGTAAGGAAAGACATCTGTTCTTCCCCGGACCCCAAGGTTTGTTTCATCTCCTCTTAAAGCTTTGATCACATTCTTCCTTATCTTAACCTCTGATTAGAGACTAAGCTCCTTGATATTCCTTCACATGTCTATGTTCCACTCATTTGTCTAGCAAATAAATATTTACCAGGTCTAGGTCACTGTGTGTAGGGTCCATAGTCAGACCGAAAGCCACAAGGGCCAGGAAAATGGATTTCTAACTTACATGCAGAGTTCCCCTTCGGGGTCAGGGTGAAGCCACCCACTAAAGGGCCTCTGCCTGACATCGGGGGCTGGTACTGCTTCCCCACTCCTTTCTTTCCAGGTCTCCCCTATGAGCACTTGCTTAACAAATCACTTACACACCAAACCTCACCTCAGGAACTGCTTTTAGGGAACTTGAACTAAGACCCTATGACAGAAGAAAAATAATGAAAATGATATGCAATGAAGATATACAAAGAGCAAGATGGATTTACATTTTTCAAGGAAGCTAGACTTAGATACATATTTGCACAGTCACCTCGCTTTGACTAGCTAGTAGATGCTCCATAAATATGTGTGGGGTGAAAAAGTATGAGCAATTATGAACAATTATAAAACACATTATACCCAATGACTAATTCCTATGCCTTTGATTGGGCAATACGGACCAAAGGGGGGTTTCAGAGAAGAAATCTACGTAACTATAGAAAACAGGATTAATATTAATTAGTGGAAATTAAATGTATCGAGTATGGTAAAGCATATAGATTACTTGGACCTGATCTGCCAGAACTATGAAATGTTTCCCCAACAGACATGAGAGGAGCAAGAAACACAGCCGGAACTGGATGAAGATGAATTCAAAAGCTCAAGAAGGCTAAACTGTTCATGCACCATTCTTGAATGCTTTGGCTCCAAGAATTAGATAGCCCTGAGCATGCTGACAATCCTATCACCCCAGTTTTCTTGGAAATGCCCATCACTATGAACCTCAACCTACGTAAGTAATTTCTCTGTATTTGCGCTGCTGTGTGATAAAGTGCGAAGTTGCCCAGGCCTGCCCCAGAGAGGAAGTTAAGAGGAAGAAAAAGAGGCAGGAGGACTGCAGGCAGCAGCTAGCAAAGGGGGGCAAGCAGAGTTAGAGAAGGAACACTCAAAGCTACAGAAGGCGATAAAGGATAGAGAAGGGAAAGAAAACCAGCTCAGGTTTAAAATCTACATAGCTAGAAGAATGAACATGGAAAACCAGAGTAGCTGCAATAACAGGGAGTAAATTTAATGTGCAAAATAATAGTAGTAATAATGAAAACATGACTCTTGGAGCATATTTTGTTTTATCAGGCCAGAACGGATGCTGTGAGCCTGGCAGTGGTGTTAGGAAACACTGCCCCCTAGAGGTCATCTGTGTACTCACAGAGACCAGTTTCCCTCACAAATTGACAGAAGCCTAGCGACAAACTCAGACTTGCCAAGCATCCCGGATCCCCAGTGAAATCACAAACCGGGCCCCAAATTTTGGTTCAATCATCTAAAGACCTGCACTAAGTAGTGAACTTACTGAAGGAGGCCATATTAGGAAAAAAAAAAAATATATATATATATATATATATTTTTTTTTTTTTTCTTTTTCTAATCCCCAGCAACCCCCTTGGGAATACTACCTGCTTTTTAAGTTACAATATAGTCATATATGCATATGTACACAATTCAGAAGAAACAAGAAACATATACAGTTAAAAATAAATACTCTTTCCTGCATCCTCTGCCTCCCAGCTCTTCTGCCTAAGTACACACTGTTTTAGTTTTTGTATGTTCTTTCAGGGCTATTTCATTAATTTTTTAAACAAAGGCTAGCACTCTCTTTTTCCACTTGTTTGATCACCCCCCCCACAACCCAGTTAACAATGTATCCTGGGACAGTTTGAAATCAAAACATATAGGAAGACCTTATTCTTTTTAATAACTGCATAGTATTCCATTGTATACCTGTTTGGTTTTGTTGTTGCTGTTATGGACTTACTTATCTAGTTCTCTACCATTGCACGCTGAAGTTGTTTCCATGTATTTGCTACTACAAAAATGTTGCAATGTAAAATCTTGACAGACATATATATGTACTATGTGATATTAGAAACACATGTGAGTTTGCCTGTAGGATGAATACACTGAAACGAGGTAACTGTCAAAATCTAGGTACAATTATTTTTAATTATACTTCCAAATTGACCGCAAATTTAACAATTTATGCTCCTACCAACACTACAGGAGACTGTTCATTCCCTCCCATATTGCAGATACTGCATTATCAATTGCATTTTATTGTCAACAGATTTTTTAAGTCTCTATTTTCAACTCTCATCAACCTTTTTATATAAATGTCAGACTAAGCTAATTTTGGTCTGTTTACGGGACACTTGTCATTCTTTTTTTTGCATATTCACATTCTCTAACCACGCTTACCTTCAGTTATAGTACTTTTTCTTATCTATGCTGTGCTTTCTTTTGTTGAAACATTACTTTGTTTTAGATATAAATTATAAATATTGTAATATTCTTTTCCAGTTTGACATTTGCCTCTAATTTAGGATTTTTCCCCCAAACTTACTCTGTATTATTATT